>NC_091825.1:171046754-171254254 GCF_038994185.2 Dermacentor albipictus | reverse complement strand
CCAAAGTATACAGCAGATGAAACGTGTCATAGCCAGAGTAAAATCATGAAAATGAAATTAAGTCAGGAGCAGTCACAGTCAAATATAAGTTAGAAGCACTCTACAACCCCCGAATGCAGAGATCTAACTTGGCTCGAACTTGACTTCTGGCAGTCTCAAGACAGCTTCGCCGCGCGTCGTAAATCGTGCTTGATCTTGCGGACGACTTGGGAACGACTTGGCTGCGTCGAAGTCCGCTCAAGTTTGAAGTCTGCTCCCGGGCTAGCTTGAAACTGACTTCGTGTGTTATTCCAACATGGCAGCCTCCCGAACGGACGTCGCGCGGAGGTTAGCTGCTTTCGAGTTTGCTTGCTACGCCATGGATACAGCATTTTCAGAGGCGCAGCCCTTGCCGAAAATTCCGCGACCCACCCTACGTGACCGAGGGAATTCGATGGAGCTGTACGACGACGAACAATTCCTCGGTCGCTACAGATTCACGAAGAACGCCGTGCGACTTCTCGCTACGTTGCCTATCCGGGTAAGCTGGGACAATAGAGGACAGACTGTGTGCCTCCTATGCTGCAGTTGCTGATGGCTGTGATGTTTTACGGCGCTGGCACGTTTCAAACAGTGACCGGAGGTCCGGTCCGCATTCCTCAGTCAACAGTGTGCCGCGCAGTAGGAAAGGTTACTCTGCTCATCGCGAAGCACCCGCGCTGGTACTGGTGCGCATCCCGCAGTCGCGGAAAGATTGATTGCGAGCGTATTTTCTTATCTCCTGTGACTACACATAATAAAAAGTAGCCCAAATAAGTCAGTCATGCAGAACATGTGCGCTTACCAGTTTTGTGGCGCTTTCCCTTTTATTCCGCAGCTTCCTCTTTCCGCTTTTGCTTCAGGTTGGTCCAGCATTTTTTCAGTTGGTGGTGATCGCGCCGCGTAATCCCGTGGTTGGCATTCAAATGTTTTGCTATTTCTTTCCATGTCTGATTCTTCTTGGTCAACGACGCGACGTAAGTTTTCTTGCATTCCGCAATATGCTTGTAGCCGTTCAGGAGTGTCGTCGGCAGGCTCCTTTCGTCTTCTTTACAACGGGCTGCCGTGTTGCGTTGCGGTGCATTCTCTTGGGAGGAGACCGTACGTGAGTGCGACATTTCAGCGTCAAAGCCTGTTGACAGAACAGCAATTTCGTACCAAATGCGGCGCGCGGCCGTCGCGCGAGCCCCACAACTTGTTTTCCTAACAGACGACACTTTCCTAGCAGACGACACGCACTGCCAATTTGCGATGTCTACGACGGTGCCGCACTCTCCCTCTCGTTGTTCTCGACAAACCCTCCATGCGAAGCAGGCAAATCGTTTGCACGTGTCATTTTATTTATTTATTTTGTTTTCTATCGGGTGTTGTCACCCATATGGGTCCGGGCAGGGGACTCAACGGCACTCGGTACTCTTTGTTCACAGCACATGTTGCAGTTTTTTTTTCTTGTTTGTGACTCCGGCCTAGTGCGTTCGAATAGGTTGGCTTTTTCTTCAAAGGGTCACGTAGCCCGAGCAGAACACGGGCCGTCGCCTTCCACCTCGAATGCCTAGAGGCGAAAAGGGACGTGCGAGCTCCCTCAGAAACCGACCGTATGCCTCGTCTCGGCCTCTTGTATCCGGTTGCCGGCCCAGACGGCGCATGAACGCCTTGCGGCAATCGAGAAAAAAAGCCGAGAAAGAAATGACAGACGAACAGACGGGGGCATGATCGGCAGACGCTGCCTCAGGACATCGAGACGACGGAAGAGTGCGCGCGCGCCCGCCGGGACCCCGACGAGCCGAAGTAGCCATCGGCCGGCGGCGGACAAAGGGGGCCGCCGCCGGCAGAGAAAAACACGTACGCACCTTCAGACGCCCCGATGTGGTCTCCCCGGGACCCGACTTGCGCGCGCTTACCCGGAGTGCACGCAAGCAGGGCCCGATTCCCGCCAAAATGTTAGCCAATAGCGAAAGCCTGTTGACCTTCGTGTGGGCGGGATGACAGCAGAGCGACAGTGTTTTATGACCCGCTGCCACCCCGTCCAGGCAGGGAGGAGAGGGAGGACACGGAGCCCCCCTCTCTAAAGGGACTAAAGTCAGAGGACTAAATTGTGCCGTTGATGCCCACCGTCGACCGTTACCTTGCAAGGACGAACATTTAGTCCCACAAATTTGCGCACGACACTTTGCCTCTGCACACGGCACGCACGGTGGATTAACCGTTGATCCAAAGGTCCAACGACTGCCGTTAGTCCCCTTTTCCCCGTTTTCGGCTTAGAGTGTATGGGCCAATGTAGCGTGGAAGGAACTTCTCACAGAGGCCTGGGGTGCGGACTGGAGTCCAAAGCAGGACTTGGTCTCCAGGGTGAAAACGTAGGTCACGGCGTTTGTTATCGCAGTAACGCTTGCGCTCAGCTTGGGTACCTTCTGTGCTTTGCCGGGCGATTTGACGGCAATGTGCAACTCGGGCAGCAAAATCTTCTGGAAGTGACGCGTTAGGCGAAGAAGGTGCGAAAAAGAGTTCTCTGTCGAATATGGTGGAAGGAGATCGTCCATACACAAGGAAGAAAGGGCTGTAGCCGGTAGTCCGTTGAATAGCAGTATTATATGCGAATTTCAAAAAAGGAAGAATTTTATCCCAGTCAGTGTGGTCAGGACGGATGTACATGGAAATCATGTCAGACAGCGTACGGTGGAAGCGCTCAGTAAGGCCATTGGTCTGCGGATGATAAGTAGAAGTAGATTTGTGGACGGTATTAGTGGCTCGAAGAACTTCCTCGAGAACTTGTGAAATGAACGCCTTTCCACGGTCACTGAGAAGAACGTGAGGAGCCCCATGGCGCAAGACGATGGCGCGCAAGAAAAAGTCGGCGACCTCAGAAGCGGTGCCGGATCGCAGAGGGGAGTCTCGGCATATCTTGTTAAATGGTCGACCGAAGTGACAATCCAACGGTGACCGGAGGGTGTCAACGGCAAGGGACCATATAAATCAACGCCCACAAATTCAAAAGGTGCGTCCGGGGAAGGGAGAGGTTGTAGTAAACCGGCAGGAGGGGATGTCGAGGGTTTGCGGTGCTGACATGACGCACAAGAGGCAATGTATTTGGACACCGTTGTGGATAGGCCAGGCCAGAAGCAGCGGGTCTTTATGCGGTCGTAAGTCTTGTGGAAGCCTAAGTGGTCAGCCGATACATCGTCGTGAAGTGCCTCTAATACCCGCAAACGAAGGCAGCGAGGTAGAACTGGGACCCACCGGTGACCTGTTGGGTGGTAAACGTAGCGTTGTAGCACGCCACCTTGAAGGCGGAAATGTCGAAGTTGGCGTCGCAAGCGGCTGTTGGGTGTTTCGGCAAACCCACTAAGGCGATCCATGAGAGCTCGACAGTAGGAGTCGGCCCGCTGAAGTGAGACGAAATCAGAGCGTGATGAAAGCTTAACTTGGTCCAGGGGCGTTATCGAGAGTTTGTGAGAGGCAGGCGTAGCATCGGAGTGACGTGGTTGGGAAGACGACGGCGCGTTACCTGGAGAGAGTGAGAGCGGGCAGCGAGACAATGCGTCTGCATCATGATGGCGTTTTCCAGACTTGTACGTTATAGTGAAGTCATATTCCTGCAAGCGGAGTATCCAGCGTCCTAAGCGTCCTGACATGTTTTTCATTGATGACAGCCAACACAGAGCATGATGGTCGGTGACGATGGTGAAGTGGCGGCCGTAAAGGTATGGGCGAAATTTCTGAATCGACCAAACGATAGCCAGGCACTCTTGCTCTGTAATGGTGTAGTTCCGCTCAGCTGGAGAAAGTGTTCGGCTGGCATATGCTATGACTTGCTCTTTATATGCTGTATTACGTTGCAGAAGTACTGCGCCAATACCTTGTGCGCTTGCGTCAGTATGGAGTATGGTGGGGGCACGATTATCGAAGTGGCGAAGCACTGGTCCTGAAGTAAGATGCCGCTTAAGATCTTGAAAAGCCGACTCGCAGTCGCTAGTCCACGTGAAGGAGGCACCGGTAACCAGTAGCTTGTGTAGAGGAGCTGCTATTGCTGCGAAGTTGCGTATAAACCTACGAAAATATGACGCCAAGCCGAGGAAACTACGTAGATCTTTCCGTTGCTGGGGGCGAGGAAACTGAAGAACGACACTAATATTTTCGGGGTCAGGCTGGATGCCATCTTTTGAAACGACGTGACCCAATACTTTTATTGTTTTGCTTGCAAATTTGCATTTTTTTGTATTGATCTGGAGACCAGCATTCGCAAGGCACTTGAGAACTTCGTCTAATCGATGAAGATGTTGGCTGAAGTCAGACGAAAATATGACAATATCGTCCAGATAACAGAGGCATGTCTTCCATTTTAGACCACGAAGTACGTTGTCTATCATGCGCTCAAATGTGGCAGGAGCATTACAAAGGCCAAAAGGCATCACGTTAAATTCATAAAGGCCATCCGGTGTAGCGAATGCGGTCTTTTCTTTGTCAGTCTCGTTCATCGGAATTTGCCAATATCCTGATCGAAGATCAAGGCTGGAGAAATACTCCGCCCCTTGCAGTGTGTCCAAAGCGTTGTCAATTCGAGGTATTGGATATACGTCCTTGCGTGTGATCTTATTGAGCGCTCGATAATCCACGCAAAAGCGAACTGAGCCATCTTTTTTTCTTTACCAGGACCACGGGAGACGCCCATGGGCTAGATGAAGGTCGTATTCCGCGCAAGCATGTCAGCGACCTGTTGTTCAATGACCTTTCGTTCGGACGGCGATACACGATAGGGGCGTCGTCGTATTATAGCGGAACCATCAGTTTCGATGCGGTGTGTAGCCGCAGGAGTTTGGCTCAACACAGGGGAACAGCTATCGAAACAGGCTTTGTGTTTTGCCAAGACCACCATTAAGGCTTCGGACTGCGCGGCTGTTAAGTCAGAACCAAGAACGGCTGGAGGAGGGAAGGAATCATCCAAACCTGAGGTTGGTGCTGGCGATGAAGAAGGGCAAAGCGTGACTAGAGAGATAGGTTGAGTGTCGGCGAGGGTTGCCACAGTCATCCCTTTGGGCAGCATCACAGGATCTTGGGTCGTGTTGCAAGCAGACAGAAGGGCACGGCCGCGTGAAAACCGGACGAGACAGGTGGCAATGAGAATTCCGCGAGAAGTACAGCGGGAAGAAGGGGCGACTAGGGAGTCTCCGTCGGCGATCTGACTGGATGGTACGGCTACAACGTCTTCGTGACCAGGACGCAGGACGTAGTCTGCAGCGATGGCGAAGTTCACGCATGAAAGTGAAGAGTCCGCAACAGGTTCAAGCTCTGTATCCGTGATGTGGACAACTTCCTCTCTACATGGAATGACGGCTGAAGCAGAATGTAGGAAGTCCCAACCAAGTATAAGTTCATGGATACACGTTAGAAGGATGATAAACTCGATGTGGTGGCGTATCCCGTCGATGAGAACACGAGCAGTACACTGTCCGTCAGGGTGAATGAATGCGTTATTAGCACCACGCAAAATAGGTCCAAGATAAGGCGTTTTTACTTTACGGATCCGGGAACACAGATCACTCCGAAGAACAGAAACGGCGGCACCGGTATCGATGAGAGCTGACGCGGGAACACCTTCGACAGTCACAGAAAGCATGTAGGCCGGGTGAACAGGAGGAATTTTTGAAGACCGATAAGAAGCAGTTTCCCCTCCAAAAACTGCAACAGTTAGTTTTCCGAGTGCTGGTCAACAAAATGGGAAGTGGGACGAAGCGGTGATGTAGAGCGCCGGTAAGGGGATGGAGAACGACGTCTGGCCGAACGGGAACTGTGAGGCAGATTGGGAGCAGCTGGTGGAGACGGAGAACGCTGTTGAGGGAACGAGTGCGGTCCGGGATAGTAGTCGTCTTATCGGCGAGTGCGGTCTCTTTCGTGCTCAGCATAGCCTCGCCTTTCATCCTGCTGGTGCCGGCGGCAGAAGTGAGATATATGGCCGCGTATACCACAGTAAAAACAAACCGGACGAGGTGGACGCCACTGAGGGTACGATGGCGCAGCAAGTGCTCTGGTTCCCATCGAAGCCAAATGGTCATAGGAAACGCCAGTAGGCACGGAAGTCACGGTAGGGGTGGGTAGCGAAACAACATCCGCGTAGGTAGGTGTGGAGCGCGCTACCGGAGCAAGATGCGTCGTGGGTGTAGTCATCGCTGTCAACTCCTGCTTTACGACCTCGCGCAAGTCGAAGGTGGGGGTTGGTGCGCAGGCAGCAGGGGGACGCTTTAGGTCTTGTAGTTGAAGCTCCTCGCGGATGATGGTGCGGATAAGAGCACGTAGATCTGGAGAATGAGGAACCTGAGGATCGCTGCTGTCATGTGGAAGACGAATAGACTGCAGCTCGTCGAGGCGTTGACCCGTTGAAGTGATGTCTTGGACAGAAACCGGATTTTGCACGATGAAGGCGTTGAACGCGACAGGCCCAATGCCTTTTAAGATGTGGCGAACGCGTTCGGCTTCCGTCATGCTAGGATTCGCACGGCGGCACAGATCTAAGACATCCTCTATGTATGAGGTGTAAGACTCTTGGGGAAGTTGGCGGCGCGTTCCCAGCTTCTGTTTGGCGACTTCTGCACGGCCAGACGAGGAAGCGAAGATTTGCCGCAGCTTCGAGGTAAACGTGGACCAATCCGCGTTGTCGGATTCGTGGTTGAAATACCACGTCTTCGCAACATCGGTCGAGTAGAAGGCGACGTGCCTCAATTTGTGGATGTCGTTCCACTTGTTGCAAGAACTCACGCGGTCGTAGTGGTCGATCCAATCGTCTACGTCATCACCGCGGAGTACCGCAAAGACAGGGGGATCGCGCTGAGGGCTCGTCACAGTCCAAGAGGGCGCCGCAGGTGGGGTCGTCTGTGCGGTAGGGTTTGAGGCGCCGGAAGGGCCGGGGTTGGAAGTGTCCATTGCTGTAGGGGTAGCTGGGTGCAGGCGGCGACCGGAACGGAGCTCCAGGGAGGAAGGGAACGCGAGAGGACGTCGGGATCTTGACGTACCTCCACCACTTTATAATACCGAGACTGATCGAGTTGTCCAGCGCTGTTTATTCCACAAAAGGCAACGCTCCCAGCTCACGCGCGAAGAAGTCGAAGAACAGGGAAGATGATGATGGCTATGTACAAATGAAAACGACGAAGTACGTTAATAGTGCTTACAATATATATATATATATATATATATATATATATATATATATATATATATATATATATATATATATATATATATATATGTATGTAATTTGTCAGACACAATGAAGAGTGCTTACGCATGATGGGAATACGAAGGCTTTGTAGTCCCTCTGGTGAAATGTCTCTTGTCAGTGCAAGCTCTCGCCAGCGTTCTAACTGCGCCTCGGCGAGGCCATGTCAACACTCGCCAAGCGTCTTAACGCGCTTGCTTGCCCGCGAGGTGTTCTTAACTCGAAGGACCGCTCAGAAGCCTTCAAATGGACATTAGTGATTCTCATTTTGTGCGTTTAATTTACACACTCATGACGTGGCGCCACGTCCTCCCCATTGGGTGCGCCGTCCCCACGATGCACGCGCTGTGGGCGGCGCTCTTGGTCGAGCAGAACCGCGGAGCCTTGGCGTCGGGAGCTCGCCTCGCAACGCGGAGGCTCCGTGCCCGCGCAGACCGACATGTGCGTAATTTTCTTTTCAAAGACATTGACTTACTTTGTTTACAGGAACTACTCTGAGCAAGTGTGACGTCAAGTCTTTGTACATTGTGACGTGTTTTACTCTCTGCGGTGTCGACCTTGTTTGGTGCGATCTTTCGGTCACGCTGTCGAATTTTTGCGTAATGGGGCGCATTATGCTTCGTCATTAAAAAGAAAGCGCGCACGCACACACACGCACACACACACACCTCAAATGAATCAGCTCTTAAAGGAGTACTGACACAGAAAAAGTCCACGTGGTTTTTTCTGCTTTAATAAGTAGTAAAAATGACCCAGTAATCACGGCACGAAACCTCATTTACTTCATAACGCGACAGGTAATTATTTGCAGTCTTTTTTGTAGTGACCAATCGAAGTTTCGGTTCCAGAGAGCAACGAGACGGGACAAACGGGAATGTAAACAAAGTGGTCACGTGTTCGCAAAAAACCATGACGTATGCTCTGATGCGCAGCCAGCGTGCGCGACCAACTTGCTAAATATTGTCGTGCGACTGCCGCATTGGTCGGACGACCGCAGCCGATGACAGCGCCGGTAGCGTGAATGTCATGGCCACGTGGTAGACCCGGCGGGGCGGGGCGGGCGAGCGGGTGCCTCGCCGCTCCCATCATGTCTGTTTTTTTTTTCTTTTGCGACGTTCCAGACACCCTGCAACACATGGTCCAGGATTGCCCACTGCGTGGCACACCCACAGACCCTACCTCACAAGCTCCACAAGACGACTCCAAAGAAAGCCGCCCCATAGAAGCACAAGAAGAGCGCCCCAAATCACCGCAGATCCATACCATAACCGAAACGTGGGAGGCCAAGCTTTCCTCCGATGACCTGGACGACCAACGCAGTCTCGTCGCCCGGGCCAAAGAGGCAGCCCAAGCCAGAGGGTTCTTGGAATAAGGAATCCTCCCACCTAGGGTGAACCGGGTTCTGACTCGGTTTACCGTTTCGGAAAATAAAAGTTTAGTTCTCTCTCTCTCTCTCCCTGGTCGAAACGCGGGCCTCTTTCGCCGCTGACGGCGGCACATAAATCGGCTACAATTTGTTTCTGACGCGAAATAACTACTAGAATAAAGTGACCTCGAAGGCCGCGAGTTATAATACGTTGTGCGAAATATTAAATCGTTGGCGTGATTTCTAATCGGACGCGGTAAGCGCAGACGCGCCAGAAATCGTCTGTATACGAAGCGGCTCGCCTGACTGGCCTGTTTACGCATCGCTACTAACGGCACCGGGAAAACTAACCGTAATTTCACCTATGAGAAACATAAATGTTCAGACATTGATTGTGCTGACGAATTTAGGCGCTTTATTACGAGCTGCGGACGCATCGCAAGGACCCTCGGCCCCGGATAGACGGCCGGCGAGCTAGGCCTACATCGTCTCCCAGCGATCGCAAGCCCGCTTGGCATGCTCGTTCGCTTCTGTCGGCGCCAATGAAATCAAATGTGCTGCAATTTATGCGTGACATAACTGCGTACACGTTGTGCCGACTAACATAGGCGCTTCGTTATACGAGCTGCAAGCGATCGTGTCACAAGCGCAACCGGTGTCGGATTCGATGGCCCAGCGAGCTATGCCTGCCGGCTCTTGGCCATCGGCGGCTGTCAACAGATCCGATACTGCTAACGCGGCCTTGCGGAAACAAGTCTACAGTGCTCGAATAGACGTGTTTATATTGTCAACGTTTGTTTCAAACAAGATAGCTGTGCAAATACGGTTGCTTTCACTTTCTGTTCGAAGTTACGCAGGATTCCGAACTTCCACGCAGGGGCGCCGCTTCTGGGCCGTCGCTCGCTCATTCGTACCATGTGTCCCGAATCACCGCATGCGACAAGTCGCACACGACGCGCCGTACTACCGATCGCACGGAAAATCGCGCCATGTGCCTCGCGCTTTAGACGTGGCCAATCACTTAGCGACTCAGATATTGCGGCTGGCGATGGCGAGGACGAACCTCAAGAAAACCCTCGCATCGGCCACGATCAATGGTAAGACACAACAAATCGGCGTTGAACGTTGTGGCAGCGCAGTCAAGCTGATAGTGTGGGAAATATCCCGATGGACACGACAAAAACTGCAGTTGCAGCGACACGGAGAGCGTCCCACTACAAGTACAACAGCTAGAACAAGCAACAACAGAGGAAAAGAGCACATGTAAGCCGCATGGCAACCAACGGAAATTCGTGACGTAGCCACATGACGTAGCGTTTTCTTGGCTATTTACAATCCCGGTTGATGTCAATGCCGCGAGGTGCTCTGTGTAGCGGTTGGCTGCGCGCACGTACTTTAAAATTGATTTTAAATATGTTCTAAGCGATATTCGCCGCTGACATTTTATAGACGATGTGTGTGTGCACGACCAACTAAATCGATCTCACAAGTTATCTCGACTTCAAATTTTTGTGTCAGTGCTCCTTTAAGACAACATTGCAGACGTCAAAAGAGAAAATTACTTTATTTGCACAAGACGTAGTGTTGTTTTATGCGCTCCTTATTAAGATATTGAGTCATTGTTAAGCATTCAGAGCACTCAGTGAACCGTCACTGTGCAAATATGTGCGGTGTCACAAAAGCTGGCACTTCACCTAGTTTGGTCAAAAATATTTCAGCTGTCTAGCCTCGTTTAAAATTTTGGGACTATCTTATTTCTGTGTTACCGCACCCCCCCCCCCCCCCCCAATCTAGGGAATCAAGTCCCAAATAAATTTTCAAGTATAGGGTCTTGAAATGGAAATCACCACGTGGACACCGATTAGCATAGCGTGAGCGACCAGCCCGGCGCCGGCGTTCGTTGCTGGTTTGAAAGTTGCTTCGAGATTGCCGTCCACGTATATACGCCTTCTCCGGTGGTGCAACCTAGAGTGCACCGTTGAATTCCTTGCCGTCGATGCATCCACTGTTCCTGACGGGGGAATGCAGGGTTGTCATACACTTCACTGAATCATTAAGTGAGATACATGTAAGACGCGTTAACGAGTCGTGAAATATTTATCACACCTATTTGTGCGTTCTAGCGTGTATACACGAGCGAGGAAAGCATATATATACACGTGTGTCTCACTGCAGGAATCGCCTGCGGTTTCTGCGCAAGCGCGGGTGCGAGAGAGAAAATCTTGGGGTCTTTGCTCCTTGAAAGTGTGACTTTGCCTAGGTACTAGGATGGAGAAGCTTCTTTTCTCGTTTTGTATGCGTTTCTCACTAGGTAGCCGGCATTGCGGTGTGAGGTCGTGTGCGCGCGCACGCGTGTGTCGCAACGGTAACACAGGAAATTGCCTGATAGTTGCGAGATGATCACTGAACCTGGGAGATTGACGACGAATCGTATAACTTTAACGCTGATGTGTATTGGTACGTCGGACGCCAAGAATAAGGACTTTCTCGAGCCTCCTGCGCTCGTGGTGATTCAATCATGCCGGGTTACGGCGCTCTGCGTTTCAAGTAACATCACTAATTTTCCCGGGGGAGCAGTAGGGCCTCTAGTAGAGAGAGGGCCTTTTCGACCGTCACGAGGAGCAGCCCCCCTTTCAGTCAAATAGACGTCCTTCTGCAAAAACTAGTGCGACAATCGGTGGGCGGCACGTCGGGCGTGCTTAATTCGTTTCCGTTTCGCGGGCTCCGCGGCTCCCGCTGACCGATTTTTGCCCATGCTTTTGCAGAAGGACGTTTCTTCAATTCGAAGGGGAGCATTGAAAATTTCCGCGCGAATGGCTGCTCGAGCCACGTTTCCTGTATTCGCGGGCTTCGTTCACGATCGGAAAAACACATTTATGTGACACGTATTGCGCAAGAGAAAGCTCTGTCGGGAGTTTTTCATGTTGCTCTTCAAGTTTCTCATTGGCACTTTGCATCTAATTATAGTAATTGACAAGTTGGTTTATGAATTAAGTCTAATAATGTAATTAGGCGCAATTAAAAAGAAATAATCCGAGTGTCGCCAAGTGACGGCAAACATCATTACCTTGGTTCTGTCCAGCTACGTGGCATTTGCATATATTAAAATTTTGGTGCATGGCAGTTCTGACACCCTGTACACTGGTGCATGTTGCTAGAAGCAATGCCAATGCAAGGCCATGACAGGTGCGTGCTCAAGAGATGCCGTTTTTTTTTTGCAATGGAATAGTTGCGCCAACGCGTGGCGTGCGTTACAGTGATTCGCCGTCGCGGTGACAGACGGCACCACCGTTCCGCTGCAATGACATCGTGAGCTGCCTGTGTGTGACCAAAGGCTAGGCCTTGATATCGAGAAACGAATTCAAGAAGACCGCCGAAATTTAAGAGAAATTCTGCAACACTCACTTCCCAAGAAGGGCAAAAACGGAAGGGTCAGCCCCTCGGAATGGCGGCTCGAGGTGGCGTTTGGGCCAGGAACCACCAAGCCCATCGACAGTACGTCCGGTAGTAAGAAAAAGGGTTTATTTTGCAGTATATACACTGGCTCCAGATACAGAAGCCCACTCCACGTAGGAGCGTATTATACGTGTGGGTTCACATCAGATCAGGTCAGCAGCACCACTGCACGAAAGGACTCCGCTTTTCGTCCTAGGCGCTACGCTATAGCTGTATCGCGGCGAATCACAATCGCCGAATCGATCGTGAAATCCCGTCCATGACATCGCACCGTTCCGCCTCCCGGGTTGCGCCTTGGTCCCCGCATACGGCGCAAGCGCGTACAGCACTCAGGGAGTCCGAGGCCGCTCCCGTGGTAGCCATCCACTTGGGCCCCTTTCATCCATTAGTTGAACTTGTCAGATAGAGGGGCCTTTTGGTTACCCGTCAACAGTGGGTGTCAATGCTGCGTAGATTCTGGATAGGCGCTGATGAATGGGGGTCAAATTAATGCCCTTGGCCGTGTTGAGGCGTAACGTGTGCCTGAAGCGGGTGGACCTAGGCAGGTCCGGTGGCGTTATGTCAGGCGATGACGTAATTCCCGTTACATCGCCAACGGAAGTCTGCGGCACAGACCTGGACGAAAGCAGCTTCTGCATTGAAAGAATGAATGCTATTATCAGCTACATCGAGGGCGAAATCCGCTTCCTCTTATGGGGAGTCTGCTGTAACTCCAGGAACGGGAAATAACATATGGAAACCACTACGCCACACTGCTTATGCCTGGCTATACGCTCGACATCGGGGACGACAGCGGCTGCCGAACACGAGGGCGAAACGCAACAACGTCCAGGTTGGTGCACGTTTTTAATTTCATTATGGGATTTCCCGTCCCAAAACCACGATCTGATTACGAGGCACGCCGTATAGTGGGGGACTCCGTAAATTTGGCTCACTTGTGGTTCTTTAACGTGCACCTAAACCTAAGAACACGGGTGTTTTCGCGCCCATTGAAATGCGGCCGCAGTGGCCGGGATTCGATCCCGCGACCTCGTGCTTAGCAGCCCAACACCATAGACACTAAGCAACCACGGCGAGCGCGCTTTAAAGAACCCCAGAAATGATTCCTTCAGTACGGCGACATTAAATCTCATGCAGAATCACATCATCATCATCAGCATCATCATCAGCCTAGTCACGCCCACTGCAGGGCAAAGGCCTCTCCCGTACCCCGGTCATGTACTAATTGTGGCCATGTTGTCCCTGCAAACGTCTTAATGTCATCCTCCCACCTAACCTTCTGCCGCACCCTGCTACGCTTCCCTTCCCTTGGAATCCAGTCCGTAACCCTTAATGATCATCGGTTATCTTCCCTCCTCATTACATGTCCGGCCCATGCCCATTTCTTTTTCTTGATTTCAACTAAGATGGCATTTATCCGCGTTTGTTGCCTCACCCAATCTGCTATTTTCTTATGCCTTAACGTTACACCCATCATTCTTCTTTTCATAGCTCGTTGCGTCGTCCTCAATTTCAGCAGAACCCTTTTCGTAAGCCTCCAGGTTTCTGCCCCATATGTGATTACTGGTAACACACAGCTGTTATACACTTTCCTTTTGAGGGATAGTGGCAATCTGCTGTTCATGATTTGAGAATGCCTTCCAAACGCACCCCCGTCCATTCTTATTCTTCTGGTTATTTCAGCCTCATGATCCGGATCCGTGGTCACTACCTGCCCTAAGTAGATGTATTTCTTTGCCACTCCCAGTGCCTCGCTACCTAACGTAAACGGCTGTTCTGACTGTTAAACATTACTTTAGTTTTCTGCAGATTAATTTTTAGACCCACCCTTCTGCTTTGCCTCTCCAGGTCAGATAGCATGCATTGCAGTTGGTCTCCTGAGTTACTAAGCAAGGCAATGTCATCAGCGAATCGCAAGTTGCTAAGGTATTCTCCATCAACTTTTATCCCCAATTCTTCCCACTCCAGGTCTCTGAATACATCCTGTAAACATGCTGTGAATAGCATTGGAGAGATCGTATCTCCCTGTCTGACGCCTTTCTTTATAGGGATTTTGTTGCTTTCTTTGTGGAGGACTACGGTGGCTGTGGAGCCGCTATATAGATATCTTTCAGTATTTTTACATATAGCTGATCTACACCCTGATTCCGTAATGCCTCCATGACTGCTGAGGTTTCGACTGAATCAAACGCTTTCTCGTAATCAATGAAAGCTATATATAAGGGTTGGTTATATTCTCCACATTTCTCTATCACTTGATGGATAGTGTGAATATGGTCTATTGTTGAGTAGCCTTTACGGAATCCTGCCTGGTCCTTTGGTTGATAGAAGTCTAAGGTGTTCCTGATTCTATTTGCGATTACCTTAGTAAATACTTTGTAGGCAACGGACAGTAAGCTGATCGGTCTATAATTTTTCAAGTCTTTGGCGTCCCCTTTCTTGTGGATTAGGATTATGTTAGCGTTCTTCCAAGATTCCGGTACGCTCGAGGTTATGAGGCATTGCGTATACAGGGTGGCGAGTTTCTCCAGAACAATCTGACCACCATCCTTCAACAAATCTGCTGTTACCTGATCCTCTCCAGCTGCCTTCCCCCTTTGCATAGCTCCTAAGGCTTTCTATACTTCTTCTGGCGTTACCTGTGGGATTTCGAATTCCTCTAGGCTATTCTATCTTCCACTATCGTCGTGGGTGCCACTGGTACTGTATAAATCTCTATAGAACTCCTCAGCCACTTGAACTGTCTCATCCATATTTGCTGGCTTTGTCTCTTAACGCATACATCTGATTCTTCCCTATTCCTAGTTTCTTCTTCACTGTTTTTAGGCTTCCTCCGTTCCTGAGAGCCTGTTCAAGTCTATCCATATTATAGTTCCTGATGTCCGCTGTCTTACGCTTGTTGATTAACTTAGAAAGTTCTGCCAGTTCTATTCTAGCTGTAAGGTTAGAGGCTTTCATACATTGGCGTTGCTTGATCAGATCTTTCGTCTCCTGCGATAGCTTACTGGTTTCCTGTCTAACGGCGTTACCGCCGACTTCTATTGCGCACTCCTTAATGATGCCCATGAGATTGTCGTTCATTGCTTCAACACTAAGGTTCTCTTCCTGAGTTAAATCCCAATACCTGTTGTGTAGCTTGATGCGGAATTTCTCTAGTTTCCCTCTTACCGCTAACTCATTAATTGGCTTCTTGTGTACCAGTTTCTTCCATTGCCTCCTCAAGTCTAGGCTAACTCGAGTTCTTACCAGCCTATGGTCACTGCAGCGTACCTTGCCGAGCACGTCTACATCTTGTATGATGCCAGGGTTCGCGCAGAGTATGAAGTCGATTTCATTTCTAGTCTCAGCATTCGGGCTCCTCCATTTCCACGTTCGGCTAACCCGCTTGCGGAAAAAGGTATTCATTATCCGCATATTATTCTTTTCTGCAAACTCTACTAATAACTATCCTCTGCTATTCCTAGAGCCTATGCCATATTCCCCCACTGACTTGTCTCCAGCCTGCTTATTGCCTATCCTGGCGTTGAAGTCGCCCATCAATATAGTGTATTTTGTTTTGACTTTACCCATCGCCGATTCCACGTCTTCATGAAAGCTTTCGACTTCCTGGTCATCATGACTGCATGTAGGGGCATAGACTTGTACCACCTTCAATTTGTACCTCTTATTAAGTTTCACAACAAGACCTGCCACCATCTCGTTAATGCTATAGAATTCCTGTATGTTACCAGTTATATTCTTATTAATCAGGAATCCGACTCCTAGTTCTCGTCTCTCCGCTAAGCCCCGGTAGCACAGTACGTGCCCGCTTTTTAGCACTGTATATGCTTCTTTTGTCCTCCTAACCTCACTGAGCCCTATTATATCCCGTTTACTACCCTCTAATTCCTCCAATAACACTGCTAGACTCGCCTCACTACATAACGTTCTAACGTTAAACTCTGCCAGGTTCAGATTCGAATGGCGGCCTGTCTGGAGCCAGGTATTCTTAGCACCCTCTGCAGCGTCACAGATCTGACCGCCGCCGTGGTCAGTTGCTTCGCGGCTGCTGAGGACTGAGGGCCGGGGTTTGATTGTTGTATTCATATAGGAGGTTGTGGCCATGTACTGCACCACGGCGGCCAATCCTGCTCTGGTGAGAGAGTGCGTTACCGGTTCTGGTCACCTGGATCAGGCCGCACTCCAGGCCTGTTTCTGCAATTTTCTCAACACACGGTTTTTTTTTTCCGGTGGAGAATTGCGCGGCACCGGGATTTGAACCACGGTCCTCTTGCACGGGAGGCGGATACTCTACCGTCCGCGCAGGAGTTAAATTTAAAAAAAAATTTATGGGGTTTTACGTGACAAAACCACTTTCTGATTATCAGGCACGCCGTAGCGGAGGACTCCGGAAATTTCGACCACCTGGTGTTCTTTAACGTGCAACTAATTATAAGTACACGGGTGTTTTCGCATTTCGCCACCATCGAAATGCGGCCGCCGTGGCCGGGATCCGATCCCGCGACCTCGTGCTCAGCAGTCTAACACCATAGCCCCTGAGCAACCACGGCGGGTCCCGCAGGAGTTGTACGCCTCATTTAACCTGCAGTGGTGCCCTATTTGATCAGTCAAGGTTGACCAATCTGAGCTCGGTTATACCGCACGGATGGCACTCGGCTAGAGAACCTGGTATTTATGACCTGCACTTGCGTGGCCATACATAATTGAGGATATATATAATTTTTTTAGGAGGGTTCCCGTACAGCGATGCTATAAAAGAAAAGACATTAAAAGGAAAGGAAAAAAGAAAGAAAAGGGGGGGGGGGGAAGGAACATAACAGGTGATTTGAACTCGTGACCCTTCGATGTTGCCCGGAAAGATAGCTCAGTCGGTTGGTTCGTCAGGCCCCAGGTTACTTTCAAGCGCCATAGCTCCTGCTCCAAACCTCATACTTACGTGAAAAGGGACTGATGTTGTCCGAGTTGTTGGAAGGCATACTTTTTTTTGGAAAAGTGGCCGCCCGAGGAGAAGAGCGAACTCGAGCGGCTTTAGAGACTAGGAAAACTGCCTTAAAAATATTTAACCTGGAGGGAAAGCTTCGTTAACAAACTATAACACGGCAATCAGAACTCGAATGCGACGAGAGAAATTATTGAGACGTGGAGAATTCCCTTGAAATAAATATGGTTTGCGAGACAAATGCTTGTAACTATTGAACCTCTTAAAAGATGAGGGGGAATACGCGCTCACCGAGAGGGCATCGTCCGCACGAGACCACCACCAGGCACCTTACTGAGACGAGGAGGGCTCTGTGGCCGGAACAAAGCCTCCCTTCTCCGCCGGCCAAGAGGGAAAAACGCGCTTTCCGATCGCTCAAGGTTGCGCGGACATAGTAGTATAGCTCTAGCGTCTAGGAAAAGCTTAAACAGGTGCGAGGGCGGCGCTTGTAGCGTGGGAAGCTAGCCGCCAGAGTAACTATCTGAAGGAGTGCTGCTGACGAGGGCGAAATACCTTCGTGTAATTATAATGACCCTAATAAGACTATTTTCGAAAGAAAAAAAAGGAAACGGCCCAGAGGGCTATACTACGAGAGCTATGACTGATAATTAATATATATATATATATATATATATATATATATATATATATATATATATATATATATATATATATATATATATATATATATATATATATATATATATATATATATATATATATATATATATATATATATATATATATATATATATATATTCATCTCATCCATGGGATCGCATGCGCGCGCTGTTGCTTTGTCTCTGCGTGTAGTAGTTAAGAGAGCAAGTTTAAGGGCGGAGAAGAAGGAAAGAAAGGAAAGTCTCTGAAGCGAAATTGCAGCGCCGTTGTTTTAAAGCGCACCCGTGGTAGAGAAACAGAAGGCGATATAAGCTTCCGTGCCCATGATACGCACACGACAAACTGCATTACAATATTTAGACTTGAGGGAAAGCTTCGTTAACAAACGATAGCATGGCAATCAGCACTCGAATATAATTATAAACCTAATAATAATTGTAAATATTAATCTCATCTATGGGATCTAATGCGCGCGTTGTTGCTTTGTCTCTGCGTGTAGTAGTCAAGAGAGCCAGTTTAAGGGCGGAGAAGAAGAATCACACATGAAAGCAAAAACGCCAAGCGCGCCTCGCGCGAGCGCAAGCCCTCGTGTGCTGACGCGCAGCGAGACGTTTCCAATTTCTCCCGAGGCATTCTTCAAAATGCTGAGCCTCCGTCTCTCTTCTCTGCGCCGCTCGGCAGTGAGGAATGCCACCGCTCGGGAGGACCGGTGCTCGCCGAGTGAGATCGCCGCGCCATAGGCCGGCGCCCGACCGCGCGCGGATGCAATTTTTCGTTCGCGTGTACCGCAGTTCTGGCTTTTCACTCATGTGCTTGGCCTCGCTGCTGCGGATAAAATTCTGGGACGGCTTTTACATTGGGCGCGCACATTTGTGAATCGCGAATGCAATAAGTGTCTACGTGCACAACTCGCTCCCAAATACGGCTTATATGTAAGCGCTCAGAGACACGAACGCGAAATTTATTATTATTATTATTATTATTATTATTATTATTATTATTATATTTTATCTGTTTGTTGGCAAGCATAGTAACATCTTGCGAATTAATTTATCGAAATGACTTCTGCACATCTCATCTGTTGTCCCGTGGTCAGTACTGCCTCTTTATGAGCACGCCTCGCTATCTGAGCGGTTCTCCGTTCCCTCGTTCTCTGACCGGCGTGCTGACTATAGCCGCGAAAACGTGGTACATGGGGCGTTCCTAGGGAGTTCCTGGAAATCTCTGGCATCGCGCGTCACTCCCCTCGCCACCCCGAAAACCGTGATCCCCGGCGCAAACCCATTTCTTTTTCTCGGGTGACCATTGTTGCCGGATGGGAGGGGGTGCGCTGAGTGGGGCAGACGTCTTCACCCCCCCCTCACCCCCGCGCACGCTGCGCCCTTCTACAAACGCACTTGCAGAAGTTTGTTTAGAGGACAGCTACACTTATGACGCAATTCACGCTGCATCATCATCATTATCATGATCAGCCTATTTTATGTCCCCTGCAGGACGAAGGCCTTTCCCTGCGATCTCCAATTACCTCTCGTTCAGAAGAACTTCAGTTTGGCTTAGTTGGTGTTTACTACATATCATATTCACAGCAAATGAACACGGGGCAATGGAAGAGAACACAAGAACGACACGGGCGGTAACTTACAGATGGTTTATTCAGGGCAACCCCTGGCATTATATAGACAAATAGAGCATGCGAAGAATGCAGCAACAAGAACACGCATCAGCCTAGCGGGACAACCAATTATCAAAGCAAGAAATCTATCTCCGATTGAAACAACCTAATGGAAGTATCACTAACACATTCTTTTCCTTTTTTTATGTGATGTGCCTCCATCAGTTCGCGTGCCGTCAGGTCCTTCGTTCTGCCCAGAATATTTATCTCCTTGAAGAGTGGTTCATAGGGGCAGGCATTGCAGTGCGCCATGCAAGTGCGCCAATTCATCTTTCGTTAACTTTTGTTCATGTTCCCTCGCTCTATGTAAGATTCGCCACACGCCAGGGAGATTTCGTACACAACTCCTACATTGCATTTTTCATACAGCTTGGTATGGTTCTTGCCACAGCCTCACATTCCTTTAGGATCACCCGAGGTGTGAGGGCGGAGGTGCGGAGGCGCCCCAGCTTGAAAGGGGCTGAAATGACAAGGACTCCAAACCTACCTGCCACCTTCCATAGGTTGTGAGTGACCCTGTAAACATACGGCAGTACTTCAGCTCTTACGGCCCTATTAGTCGTACTCACCCTTGCTTTGCTCCTAGCTCATTTTACCTTCTCCAGGAGGGTTTCCACCACTGGCGTCACCATCGAGTCAGGGAAACCTGCGGTCTTAAGACGGGAAATCTGATTGTTAAAGGCAAGCTGCATCCTGTGCACAGACGACTTGCGGAGAGCCGATTCTAAGCAGAGCATCACTACTCCTCGCTTTACAATCTTTGACTTGTAGGAGTCATATGGCACCAAACCCTCCTGTGCCCGAGGAAGTACTGCCAGCACGCGTGGCTTTCAGCATAGGAAATACATAGGTCTAAAAAAACGCAGGGAACTTTCGAGTGGCAGCTCGTGAGTATAAGAAAGCCGTTTACCGAGTTGTCTAAAGATGACTACAATGCTGTAGCAAGTAGTCTAACTTTATTGCACTTAAAAACAATTAACAAGACTTCCGTTTATCTAAAAACTTTCAAAATGTTTACATACGCATCCCCAAATGGCCCATCAAGTGCTGTGTCTATGGCAGCTAAAAAAATCTTGTACAAAAGCGGCGCAATGCACGAGCCGGTGAAGATTCCACGTTTCTGCAGAAAGAAGTGTTTATCAAAACTGATCGAAGTGCGATTAGAGTAGGTTTCTAAAACCCTTAAAAATTCTCCCACCGAGATACCAGCTGCGCTCTGGAAGGGAATAGTGCCATTTGCTTCAATACACATCTTCACAGCAAGAAACAGAACTTTGTGAGGAACGGAGTAGAAAAGATCAGCATCTACCGAAAAAGCCGGACCAATGTTCTGGTTAGCCCTTATAAAATCAACAACCTCGTCAGAGCTTTTTTGTAACGAAAGGGCCGGATATAACAAGCGTCTTCACTCTTTCAAATGAAGCGGCCAACTGGAACCTGCCACGTCCCACGCTCGCTAACGATTGTCTTCAATGCAATGCCGGGCGTACGTGTCTAGAAGTCTAGGAGTGAAAAAAACAAGCAATAGATGCTTCCGGCAAAGATGAAAGCTGCTGATTGCGCTGATTGAAAAACGTCGTGGGGTTTCGCCCCCGTCAACGTAAATAGGCCACATCATTTTGACGTCCGGACTTTGGAATAATTTCAGTTTGGAATAGTTTTACGTTATCTCGCCCTTAGTTTTTATTTCGCTTTTATTGCGGTAGCAATAATATGGGCACCCCAGGCGAATTTTTGTTAGTCGCCGTGATGGTTCCGCATATATTTGGGTATATGTACGCTATACGCCACGCCCCACTATATTGCATGCGGAATATGCGGGTATGTATTGCCACAGCATTCTATTGCTAAAGTTGCTCATATCAGGTCTTACATTCTTGAAAATATTATTCCTCAGAATTTTGCCAATTGCAGCCCACAAAAAAATATTCATGAAACAAACTACCAACAGCGCATGCCTATCATCTTAAGTCTTCTCAGACTTACATTAAAAGCGCGAAGTAACTGAAGTAAAACCTTAAAATGACCTAATTTCCTAGGCGCGGCTATGCACTACCTAGAGGATCGGACCACAAAAGAGGTTTGAAACATACCCGATATGGAAAAGGGGTGGTAAATTTGCTAAGGAAGGTGTTGCCTTGTATTGATAAACATAGGTGAAATTGTCCGATGGCATGTTTCAAACAGAGGACCCCTGGCACAACAGGTAGTTTTTATTTACTGAGCTTACGTTTACTTAAATTCATACTGCCACTACAATTACGAGTCTTACACCTCTTGTTAGTTGCTTTCTTATTCATTGCTTCGCCCGTATGGTGAAACTTTGATTTTTTTTTTCGATAGTATTGAACGGAAATTCTATTGCATCCTTGTTAGTGTTGTATGCTGTTGTTTGGCAGTTCGCCAGACCGTCTCCTTTTTTCGCTAAGTACAAAGAATTCAGAAAAGAAGCTTGCTGTGGGCACACGAAACACGTTTAGTGAAACGCAGGCATCCTGCGGCCCGTTTAGGGGCAGGCCTACGGGTCCCATCACTCAAGCGAACAGCGAAGGGGGCTCGCCTATACGTGCGCAAGGCCGGAATGTGGCGCGCGGGGTCTGCCCACCGTGGGAGGCTTTTCCGAGAAGAGTGGACGGGATTTCTCGACTAACTCCGGAAGCGCGAGAAACGAACGAGGAGGACGTTCTACTTTCTCTGTCAGTCGTCATTGAGAAAGGAGTCCGTCACTGTCAACCGGAGTGCTGGATCCTTGTCACGTCACATGCGAGGCTCAGAATAACGTTTCGAGGAAGCGAAGGCGGGAACCAGCGCAGAGTCACAACCAACAGCTCGTTGGGCGCACCGGTTTGCGTGAGCAGCTTAATTATGCCTCACAGAGCTACTTCAAACATTTATCCTCGCCGACTAACCCCTACAATGCACATGAAATACTCTTAAGAGAAAGCTTTAGCTCGGGCGCTCCTATCTAAATGCATGTAAAAGGAGAATTCGTTTTTCTCGGCAACCAATGCACCAAATTTGACGAGGTTTGTTGCATTTAAAAGAAAAGCTTTAAATTTAGTGACTGTTGGTTTCGAATTTTGGAGTTCGGTCGTATTATAAAAATTTGGCAAAAATAATACATTTTCAGAAAACGAAACTATCAAGTTTACAACTCTGTAACTCAACAACGAAAAATGATAATACAATTCTGTAAATTGCATCTAATAGTACATCTAAGCGGACAAAATTTATACGTTACATTTGAATATAAAAAAATTTGCAATACGCAAATACAGCTTTTGCAGAACCCTTGTAACCAACGTAACAAATTCACGTAAGATGTAAATTCACATTTTGAATTTGTCCGCTTTGAATTATCTAATGGATGCCGTTTACAGAACCGCAATATCTGTTCTTGGTGCAGAGCTATGAATTTGTAAATTTCATGTTTCTATTGTTTTCAAACTTCCGGATTTTTGAAAATTCTCGTGACAAACTTCAGGCCAAAAATCAAAATTACGCTTGCAAGAGTCACTAGAATTCAACTTTCTCTCTCAAATGCAGCAAATTTCATTAAAATCGGTCCAGGTGTTATCTCAGAAAAATGTTTTTGTGCTTCACATGCATTTGAATAGGCCGCGCCGGAGTTGGGCCTGACCTAAAGCTTCCTCTTAAGTTTCGCGAATATGTGGAACTCGCAATCTAGAGATAGTTTCACCAACTCCCCCCCTCCCCCCCCCATAATTGGCGCCTATGGAAAGGCAAACAGGAAGTTTTCCCATGCGGTTCTCTGAAGAGGCCCAACAATATGTTTAGACACTGGGCTTTAGTCAATCAATCAATCAATCAATCATTTTATTTCCTTAAAGAAGGAGGAGTACAGGACTAAAAGCTTGGACAGCTTGACGAGGTCCCGACCAAGGGAACAGGCAGGTTTCAGGAAGGGATACTCTACAATCGATCACATCCATGTCATCAATCAGGTTACCGAGAAATCCGCAGAGTACAAAAAGCCTCTCTATATAACTCGTAGATTACGAAAAGGCAGTTATTTGATTCAGAAGAGATGCGAGCAGTCTTAGAGACATTGTGTAATCGAGGAGCACAGTACGCTTACGTAAATATCTTGGAAATTATCTACAGATATTCCACAGCTACCTTAATTGTCCACATGAAAAGCAGGAAGATACCTTTAAAGAAAAGGGTCAGGCAGCGAGACACAATCTCTCCAATGCTATTCACTGCGTGCTTAGAAGAAGTATACAGGCTATTAAAATGGGAAGGCTTAGGGGGAAGGATCAACAGCAAATATCTCAGCAGCGTTCGATTTGCAGATAACATTGTCCTGTTCAGCAACACTGTAAACGAGTTACAACAAATGATTGAAGGCCTTAACAGAGTAGAAGAGTGGTGTTGAAGATTAATATGCAGAATACAAAGAATTATCAATAGCCGAGCAAGGGAACAAGAGCGCAGTATTGGCAGTCAGCCTCTACAGTATGTGAAGGAGTACGTTTACCTAGGTCAATTACTCACAAGGGACCCTGATCATGAGAATGGATGGATGGATGGAAAACTTTAATAAGATCCTGAGGTATGCGACTCAGCGCGCTGCGGGCCGCTCCCACGTTGGGACAGTCAGGCCTTGCCCAACCGCCGCAACGTGGGCCCTCTGGACAGCCCAGGAAACTCGCAAAAGAATAAAAATGGGTTGGAACGCATTCGGCAGACAATGTCAGATTCTGACTGGAAGCTTACCATTATCCCTAAAAAGAAAGGTGTACAATCAGTGCCTTCTACCGCTGCTGACATATGGGGCAGAAACTTGGAGACTGACAAGCTCGAAACCAAGTTAATGGACCACGCAAAGAGCGATGGAACGAAGTCTGATAGGCGTAACGTTAAGAGCCAGGAAGAGAGCGGCGTGGATGAAAGAGCAAACAGGGATAGCCAATATTCTAATTGACATTAAGAAAGAAATGGGACTGGGAAAGTCACGATATGCGTAGGTTAGATAACCGGCCGACCATTCGGGTTACAGAATTGGGTACCAAGAGAAGGGAAACGTAGTCGAGGATGGCAGAAGGCTAAGTGGGCTGATGAAGTTAAGAAATTCGCAGGCGCTAGCATTTAGCACTAGAATCGATTGGCACAACAAAGGGGTAATTGGAGATCACAGGGAGAGGCCTTACTCCTGCAGCGGACATACAATAGGATGATGCTGATGAATCCGCTGTTTAGGTAAACACGCAGAAAACAAAATTAGGTTATTTATATTCAAACTACTGCACTTCGGTCAAGAAACAGAAATTCTAAAACATGGACGTAAACTAAGAAATAGTGGCCTATCGATCGGTGAAGGCTATTCCCGAAAAATAAGGGACATAAGAAAGACGTTCTGCGACAGTGCCAAGTCGAACCGTGATAAGAAGCATAACGTTTCATTGGCATTTGACAAACATTTTGTCAACCACAAAGCCTAAGTCTGAGACAATGGGAAGAACGATAAGGTATCATTGCACAAAAAAAACCTACCCCTTAAAGCAGGCGCAAACCAATACATCGTTACAGATGCAATCAACACCACAGAGGATAATCATATAAGCGAAGAGCACATTTGTCCTTTTGAATGCAGATTTCCCCAAAATAAATGTACTCGAGCTGACAATTGAAGTGTTTTAAAGTACAAGCAGCTCCGAACAATTAAAGCTAACGCCAGAAGCATTACTAATAAGTCTGTTCATCCTGAAGTTCTTCTCCTTCAACATGACCCTAACGTAACAACTGTAACCGAAACGTGGCTTCACAACCTGATGTTCTTATCTTTGCCCTGTCATAAGAATATTTCGTAAATATAGGCCCTCGAGGGGTGAAGGAGTGGTCGTGATAATTAAAATCAAACACATGCTGTTCTGCTCGAAGACCTATCTGATCCTGAGTGCCTTTGTTTGAAACTTTTTTGCAGGCGACATTGCCATTTTATACGTTGTTTATAGGCCACCCAACGTCGTGCATGATTATTTACCTAGGTTACAACTTCATATGTCGAAATGCAGAAAGTACGAGATGTTGGCTGGTGACTGCAACTCACCTGGCGTTGACTGGAAATGACTGCAGCTATGTTCACAGTACAACACACACGTAGATGTTGTCTTCGACATAATCTTTACGCACGACTTGTGTCAAGTGGTTCGTCAACCTACACGCGTATCTCGTACCAATAGTTGAGTGTTAGATCTGGTATTCGTTCCTTGGGACTTCTATGCATGCTTGGTATTGGTCGAGTGAGGACTTTCAGATCATTACCTTCTCAGCGTTTCGATGCCCACAAACCCTCTTTAGCATTCTGCTAAACCATCTTGCCTATCCAAAAAAGTGTGAAGCACGTTGCGTCCTTGACATCACACATGCAGATGACGCATCAATTATTGATCATGTTGAAGCCTACGCCGTTAAATTTGAAGGCAATGACGCCTGCGCATTCTGGAATCAGACTAATGAAATGTGTCATTATTAACTAAATAACTTTATGCCTACAAAATACAAAAAAACATGTGGAAGCAGGTGCTTTGGATGTATCGCAATAGCATCCATCTCAAACGCTGCCTAAAAAGGCTAAAAAACAATGCGTACACAGAAGCAACATCCATCGCCAATCAAAGGATTAATATTTCAAAACAACGTTACCAAACTTCATACAAATTGACCCTAGTAAATCTGGTGCCACATTAACGAATCAAAAGCACTTTTATCTGAAATAACAGTAGACAATACAGCTATTATAAATCAGACTTCTATGGCTCAGATTTTTAGCAGTTACTTTCATAGCATGTTTTTATAATCGAAACCGTGTGATGTGCCATGCTCAACACCGGCCCACCAATCACAAGCTAACTTCCTCTTGTATGACGGCGTCGTTTCCGTGTTACTAAGCTCGAAGACCAAATCTTCCCCAGCCCAGGATCTGACGACATCCACAATGTGTTTTTTCGGAGGTACGCCGAATCACTGGTCAGATATTTGGTCATTATATTTCGTGCCTCTTTGTTCACCGGTAGGGAACCTAGTGACTGGAAGGTGGCCTTTGAGTTGGGCCTGTTCTTAAAAAAAAAATGATGTTGCTTTCAGGTAGAAAACTACTGACCTATATCTTTAACATCATGTTGCTGCGAATTAATGGTTCATGTTATCGTAACTAGTATCAGTGAAGTTTTAGATCGCAACAACATTTTGACAAGTTTACAACGTGGCTTTCGTAAAGGATTTTCCACAGTAACTACACTACTTTCAGTTGTCCACCCTTTTGCAAGAATACTTGACACTAACGGCCAACTCGATGCAATCTTTCTGGATTTCAGTAAAGCATTTGACAAAGTTCCTCACCACAGCCTAATTCAAAAACTTAAATCCACTGGCCTTCCGACCATTTTCATTTCTTGGGTACAAGATTATTTAACTAACCGCAAACAGTACGTTGCGCTTGCTCTGCACCAGTCTGGTTGCCTTCCAGTGTCATCAGGTGTGCCACAAGGCAGCGTTCTGGGGCCACTGCTGTTTATAGTATTTATCAAAGACATTACTGCGGAAATTTGCCCGTGTGCACAAATCCTATTGTACGCAGATGATTGTGCTTTATTCCGTGAAGTTAACGATCAATGTGACATACAAAATAGTCTTACTAATATTAGACAATGGGGCAAGCAGTGGGACATGACTTTGAATTCGGAGAAAAGTTTTTTTTCTTCGGGAAAATAACAAGAAAAACCTACTACAGTATGCGTATCAATTCGACTCATCGCTATTACAACAAGTAACATTCGTAAAGTACTTAGGTGCAACAGTTTGTAAGAACCTCAATTGGAAAACTCACATAGCCATCTGCTCGCTCGTGTTCCGCAAGCTGCGTTATCTCAGGCATAAGCTTCGTAACGCCCCCGCTAACGTTAAGCTATTAAGCTATAATACTCTTATTAGGCCAAAGCTCGAATACGTTTGCATAATTTGGGCCCCGCATACCAAATCTAATATAAAGAAGCTCGAAAACATACAATGAAAATCAGTGCGATTTGTATATTCATGAATTATACCTAATGGCTCCCCATCAGAATTGATGCGCGCCCACGGCATTGATCAACTACAGTTGAGAAGGCGAAATTCTCGTTTAGATTTTCTTTGATTACATCGCAACAATAAACTCAGAGTGGACCCTTCACAGTACTTTTCCCCAATGCCAGCAGGAAATACACGATTCTATCACAAATATTTATCACCGCTTTTTGCACCAAATTTACCTTATTTCCACGCACCATAAATGAATGGAATACATTACCCGCATTTAGCCTACCCCATTGAATCTAACCTAGGTTTATGTTTATGTAACCTGCTTTCACAATCTTTCCATATTACTATCTCGTATAATTCCCTGTTATATTACAGTATTGCTATATATCTCTGTTGTAATATTGTCACTATATTATCTTATTATTTTGTTGCTGTGAATTTCCCTATGTATAACTGTGCCCTTCCTACCTGGACCTAAGCATGATCGGCAGTATGTACTGTCGGGCCCTTGGCCCTCTCTGCAGCGCGCACGGGGGAAGCCTTTGAATCGCGCGCCACAACGGCACTCGTCGCATGGAGCATGCGCATCGATCGCGGTAGCGTGAGAACTCGCGCGGGGACTGCCAGGAAGGCGGCTGCCCGATAAGAAGGCAGCGGAGACGGCACTCGTGGCTTTTTGCGGGGCGCGGGCTTGGGGAGGCGCTGGTGGGGCGTGGCCCGTCTAGGTTTCTTTTACCGAACGTGCTGCAGAGCAGGGGGAAAAGCGTCTATTCATTGTGTCTGCATGAAAGAGTGTTGTTGTTCTTGTTCGCTTTTGGGACTGTCTGCGCGCCTGGTTCGGTGCTTGCTTGCTTTCTGCGCTTTATGCATTCGGTTATCGCCCGAAAGATTGTGTTGGTTGATGGTTGGTAGCGGCCGTTCTTTCGTCGCTCCCTTTCGCTTGTATATTTTGTTGCCTCGCTGTTTTGCTGCTTGCCTCTTTGCTTTTGCTGCTTTTTGCTGCTTTGCTTCTTTGCTGCCTGCTTCCTTGCCTTGTTGTTTTCTGCTACTAGCCGCGTTTACATGAATGCGACAGTGTCGCATCGCATCGCATTTCTAGCGCATCACATTCATGTAAACAGCAGTAATGCGCTAGAAAGGCGCATCGCATTAATGCGCCAGGCGAGGGTAGATTTACGGGCGCGAGTCGACTCTCGCGGAGCATGTAAACGCAGGATCATCGCATTAGGAATGATGGGAAGGAATTGCCAAACAACATGGCGGCGGTCCCGGCTGCCCGCTTCGAAATGAATTTGGCGTTGCTTTTGTAAAATGCACTTCGTTCGCAGCAAATGAATGTGTAAACGGCTTTCGCTTAGTCTCAGGCCGCTTCGATGACAGGGTATTATGGATAACCTTGTGGTGTTTTCGAGATCGCTTCTCGTTTCGAACGAGGCGAAGCCTAATGAAAGAAACATTCTAGACGTCCGCGCTACCTATCGCTATAGTCGGAAAGTAGCCGCAACGACGACTAATGGCCTCCGAGATCCGAAGATCTCGCTGGCCAGCTAAAGCTGCAAAAAACGTGCGCTGCTTCGCGTCCGCTACACTATAGCGTATAGCGTACGCTATAAGTTGCGTACGCTAAACTAAAACTGTCTGTTTCTCGGCACTCAACCACCAACGTGCACTCGGCCCACAACCGGAAACCAGTTGCACCGGAAGTCGGTTGCACTTCACTTATACGACACCATGTGGCGCTACGTTTTTACGAGAGTTAAGGCGCTACATGTAAACGGCGTCGCATCACCTTTCCCAAATGCGCTTGGAAATGCGATGCGCCACTGTCGCATTCATGTAAACGGGGCTATTGGCCGCGAGGCGTGGTAATTTTGAGTGTTACATTCTATCGTAAATTAAAGCGGTTTTTGTTCCTTGCGCCTTTGGTCCTTTGTCGTGCTGGTCGCGGCTCGCGGACCCCCTGAGCGAAGGCTGAGGGGCCTTCAGTACACAAAAAAATAAAAAATATATAGTAGGGTAAGCCGAATGCCTAAATAGGATGGCTGCCATGTGACGGGTACTAAACGTTCGGCGTCTGTAGCTTAATTGTGATCTTTAAAAATAATAAGCGAATACAATTTTTTTCTTTATTCCTATGTGTTATACGATGCATATAGTTGGTTTCGCGGTCTACACGGCGCATTCATGAAGTGACGCTGATTAACTTTGCTTGAAGTAGCGCAGCATGTTGTGGATGGGGAACAACCAAATTTCTACATTGTGTAGCGTATTTATGCCAAGAGTTTACAACTTTTAGCTTAAACTGACAAAAAAATAGCAAACGTTGGAAGGTGCGCCACATTTCGTTAAAACTTGGTTTTAACCGAAAAACGTCATCATCATGCAGATGTGAGCTCGGATGCACTTTGGCGCAGGTTCTGGCTAGGTCAAGGTCGCGTAAAGCAGTCGTCACTCTTTGAGAGCGCTGCTCGTAGGCGCCCGTTCCGAGGGGCGCCGCCGGCGTAACGGAGCGAACAAGCGCAGTGAAGGATGGCAGATCGAAAGCGGGAGAGGAGTGGTACCATGAGGCGGAGGAGGGGGGTATGGCGAAAGCGTGCGTGGTGCGACGATGATGTTGCGAGGTGGCGCCGTCTCGGAGGTCTGACTGCAGCGGCTGCCATGAATCGCGCTCATGCGTCGCAATTCTCTCCGACCCACTCTTACTGCCTCAGTCTGCGCTTCTACCTCTGTCGAATCCGAGGAGGCAGCTATTGCCTTTGCCATCACGCAAACCTCCGCGAAGTACATATTCAGCGGCTTATGCGCGGGCACAGTCCAGCCGACCTCCGTGGCGCCGAAAAACTTGTGTGCGCATAAGCCGGGTTAAAAAAACAGGGGGGGGGGGGGGGGGGACTAGAGGCGTAATTAAGAACACTCTTCATTTTACCTCTAGACATTCCAAGTCACGATCGCCATCACGATCCAGGAACGCGGGAAATTTCTCAGGCCTATTTGTGAAGAAATATGGTGACAGGTGCATGAGTCACCCATGGTGACTTAACAAGATAAGAAGTTCTTGCTTTTAAACCTATGTCAACCCTATGTAGTCTGGTTTTAATTTACCAAAAATTACTGTCATTCGCGAGTGGCTTCGGTCGTCATTCTGCATATACCCAGCCACAGAAGTCAAATAAGGGCCTTGTCTTCGTTAATTTGATGGGTTAACGAATCTTTCACTACGCGATATTCCACATTGATTGATTGTTTGATTGATTGACTTATTCAAAAACTGAATTTAATAAATAGGAAATGCAAGGGAGAAGGAGGGGTGGGCCGCTAGTCCAGGACTCCAGTGGCCGCTACTGTACGCTCGGTGTGGTCTAAGAGATCCTTTGGGCTCTCCAAGGCAGCTCGAGCGAAGACGGCTTCCCAAGTGTCCCCGAGTGAGGTCAGTATAGGGAGCGAGTTTATGTTCGGTGGTCTATGTATAGAGTTCCACGTAATGTAGGGAAGAGACGGCTGGCCCCTGCACCAGAGACATTGACCGACATGCCACACTTGCGTGCCACAGTCCCAAGTGCAAGAAGGCGTAAGTCTGGATTTTTTTTTTTTTTTTACAATTCAGAGCGTCTCCTGCTCCGAGTTGCTGATGCAGAAGCGCGCAGATTTGTAGTGCGCGACGCTGGTGCTCCAGGACCCCGAGCGGGCTCGGTATTCCACATGATGCAAGGAAAAGGTTGTGCTTCCTTATAAAAAAGCCTAATGGAGAAGCGTTTCGCCAGGCTAGTTCCTGATCCAATAAACGCCTTCAGCTGTCGAGAAAGTACTCATCATCATCATGATCATCATGAGCCTATTTTAGGTCCACTGCAGGACGAAGGCCTCTCCCTGCGATCTACAATTACCCCTGTCCGGCGCCAACCGATTCCAACTAGCACCCGCAAGTTTCCTAATTTCGTCGCACCACCTAGTCTTCTGCCGTCCTCTGCTGCGCTTCCCTTCTCTTGGTACCCATTCTGTCACCCTAATGGTCCAACGGTTATCTAATCTGCGCATTACACGACCTGCCCAGCGCCATATTTTTCTCTTAATATCTATCATGATATCGTCTGTACCCGTTTGCTCTCTGATCCAAACCGCTCTCTTTCTGTCGCTTAAAAAAGTACTGGAGGAACTGAAAACGCAGTACAAAAATGCTGCAGACCTCTTATCAATAAGTGGCACTGGCAGCCTCCAAGACGTGTTCAGGCAATCGCCGGCCGTGTGTGCACCGGCGGCCCGGACTGTAGCTTCGCTCAAACATCGTCGAACAACAGTGGATAATGCAGGCATTGTACTCTTCGTAGCCAGCACTCACCAAGCGCAGAGCACAAGCACATGTTGCATCTACCACCTTGTGTTCTCAAGTAATGTAGAAAGGCAGGAGGGTTAACAACGTGCGAGGTTATACGGCTAGCTTCGAATCCACAGTGAACGATGGTGACTACGCGGGCACATTAGCTTGATTCGTTCTCTAACCATCTAACCACATGCACGGTGTAGAGTGCAGTGAACTAGTTGCAACCTGGTTAATTTGCCTAGCTTTCCCACTCACTGCGGCTTGCTAGCCTGCACGTGACTAGGGTTTACTGCGTTAGAAAAATTATGCAAATCCAGCGCACATCTTGAAATCTATCTGAATCGGTTAATCAAATGCTGTAAATTGGCCCATTTCATTATACTACGAGCAAAGATCACAGTGGCGAGCATCTCCTGAAATATGCATCCGGTATTTAACAGAAGAAGAAAAGCCAGGATAGAAGTCCTGTGCTATACATAACACATAGCGTGAAAAAGAGATGATGAAGTATGTACTGGTGGGTTGCAGCAACAGGTGTGTTTAGCGTGGCAAACAAAGCCGGCAATGACGAAGCATTCAGGTACGCGGAAGCGGCTAACTACACGCACAGAAGAGCACACGTCGCCAGCATAATCGATAAAGACAGTAGCGAGGCGACATCGGTCTCCGTGTCTAATCGATGTGGCAGAAGAGACGGCGATAGCACTAGCAGCCACATGTGTGGGCAAGCGCAAGGTATGGTCATTAGTGTCACAAGAGGTATGTAGATTTGACGAGACGGTCAGAATATCCAGGCCCGCCCTGCACCAACTGTAGAAACAAGCGCACATATAAGCATACATTCATATCGCCTGAGCTCCACGGCCCCTGGCAGGCAATCTTGCGGTGAGGCTGTCACCCGAGATCACGTTCCCTGGGCTAACCCGCCCTCCGGATCATCGGGGCGAAGGAGTATAGAACAAATATTCAGAAACGATCAATGTTTAAGATTCTACCCACCTACCTCACCGAAGGCTAACAATAGAAGATACCGTAACAGTGGGAAGACACCAAACAAGCTTATACCAGCGCGAAACACTCCTACACGCCAGGTTCCCGACATCATATCGACATGTGCACTTATTCTTTTTGCAGGAACCGGGTTTCACTCGCTAACACCCTACGGTTATCGCTCGGCGAAAAGCACGCCTGCGTGATTTTGAACTTACTCGAACGTTAAAGCTGATTTTATCTGCAGCCGACGTACCTGCCGTACCTTGTTTAAGCAGGTTGTATGCGCGATGCGAATGAGGTTGTACTTCCTGGAAAGTATGCGAGCACCAGTGACTGCGCTGGAAACCTCGGCGAGTTGTGTAGAAAAGCCGACGCGCTTGACCCGCATATAAGATTTTCGATGATCGCCAACTTTGCTCGCCGCTAGTGCCGTGCTTGAGTGTTAGCAGGGCAAAATTCACCAATAAATAATTTGTAGCGCCTGCATATTTTACGATGCCAGGGGCACTCACAGAGGAACAACGAAGGAAATAAAGAGGTAATGAGGCGTTGGCTCCAACTACCAGCTCAGCCGCTTATATGTCGGTCGTGCTTCCTTTCACGCTCCACAAGTTAAATTCGCAACTCACAGTTTTCATACTGAATCGTTCTTAATCTTCACTAGAATGTGGCATCTGGTGTTTTGTGTTCATGTACCGGACGCCCCCGTCAAACGTCGCTCCGCACTATCGGGTAAGTCGCAGGTTACAAAATCTGCCCCCAAAGCACCGACTTACTTAAGACAAGCAGAGAAGATGGTGGCCAAGTCGACTTCCACCATAGAGCATCACCTGCAGCCATCATACTGCAACAAGCCAAGGAACTACCTGGGTTTCAAAACACCATCGAAAGGCCCATCTTACGAAATTCGACCTTGAATTCAAGCAGCAAACGCCGCAAATCGAAGCATTCAATGATCCCACATGACGCCTACAATCATGCCGATGCCAAAATCCCCACCGACGCGAGTAGGACTTCGGGCCATGCTTCTTCTGAGAGAACATGGACTTGAAAGGGTTATAGTTTAAGCTAATCAACCGCTATCGAAAGCATGAAGAAAATTATTCCACAAAGGAAGCCGCAAGCATCCACCATGCCTTGTGGTGACTGGTATACCTGAAGGCGAAGCTCAGGCCATCTTTCATGGTGGATCCTCAGACTGCAAGAGTTCGACATCACCGTGACCTGCAAATCAGGACGACAACACTCTGATGCCGACTGCTTGTCTCGTGACCCAATTGACCCACCGCAGCTCGATGACCAAGACGAGGACAACTTCATAAGAACAATGAACGCAGACGTTTACGCTTAATAGCAACGAAGTCACCCAGAACTTAAAGGCCTCGACGGGTATTTAAAAGGAATGACCGACGTCGGGCCTGGGGTGTTTAGGCGAGGATAGTCTTCGTTTTGCCTGCACAGTAAACTAACCGTAAGGAATTTCTCCCCAGTCTGCGCCAACTATCTTCTGGTTGTGCCCTCATCACTGAGATCAGAAGTTCTGCATACACTGCATGATGGGCCAACTGCAGGTCACCTCGGATTTTCCCGTACGCTACCGATGATACAAGGCTTAGTACTAACGACCGCATGTGACCACCGACGTCGCCCATTACGTCAAGACGTGCCGAGGCTGTCACCGGCGCAAGACACCAACAAAGGCAGCGGAATTGCAGCAGCAAACCGAGCCTCCTTGCCGGCCATTCCAGCTTATTGGCAGGGACTTATCGGGGCCCTTTCCCACATCAGCTTCTGGGAATATGTATATCGGTGTGGCTACCGACTACCTTACCCGCTTCGCCAAAACGAAAGCCCTGTCCTAAACGTGTTGGGGTCAAAGGGGTGACATTCTTCGTCGAGAACATCCTGCTTCGACATGGTGCTCCAGACCTCCTGATCACGAACAGACGAACGGAGCTCACTGAAGCCGTCCGGCGATTCTGTCAGACCAGTCACCACAAGAGAACCGCCTGCCATCTGCAAACAAATTGTTACAGAATGCCTAAATAAGACCGTCGCCGACGCGTTGCTAATGTACGTCGACGTTGAACAACATTGGACACCGTCCTTCCGTACGTAACCATCGCTTGCAACACGTCGGTGCAAGAAACAATACACATGACGCTGTTCAAGATGGTTTATGGGAGGAACACTCTTAAACATAAGGGAGCGAAAAAGGCGCTTTCCTCCTTTAGGGCGGTGAGTTCCTCCTTTATACGCACTTCAATCGTCCCGCCCTCTCACGGTAATCAAAAGGGGAGGAACGTCTCTCCCTTTCTTGCGTATCTTGCGTCGCCGCCGCTGGTGACCCGAACATCGACTACAATAAGTTCTTCTCGACGGAAAGTAATGCTAAATAGCATAACCTGAGGTCTAAACCCTTCATGACAAGCGACCATCAGTGTCAAACATCTAGCTCGAATGGAAGCTGCGACAAGAAAATAGTTCAGCTCGAAAGCAGCGTCCGGCTGCTGCCGCACAGCGAGACGAGGCCGTAATCACGCATCTCGGCCAAGACGCCGCAAATATCAACCAGCCTTTCTTGTGTTGATGCGTGAAATTAGATGAGGGGAATGTTAATTTATATCATAAGTAAGCATTTGTGGTCGTTTTGAATCGCCATCCTCGACGGCTTTGAAGCGAAAGCAAGGGCGCTAAAACTTAAAACTATTCCAATCTTTTCTATTCTAATTCTGCAATCAGCCCACAGCGATTGGTCAAAAACTTTTTTGGACCACCCCCACTTCACCTGTCTGTCACGCGACGTCACGAAAACCGCGATAGCTCCCCATCTGATGTGACGTTTACACATTGATTATGCATAAGTTGACCGAACAAAACAAAGATAGTTCTTTTGATTCGACGTCTTTTTGCCATTGGCCTTCGGCTATTGGTAAAAAGTTTTCGGGCTGCACCCACTTCACCTGCCTCTCACGCGACGTCACAAAACCGCAAAAACTTACCGCGTCAAAGAGACGCGTACGCGTTGAAGGTGCATTGATATGCCAAACAAAACTGAATTTTCTTCTGAATAGCCGCAGGCTGCCCCGTTCTGAAAGGAATAAAAGATGGCTGCTGCTGATCGCTCCGGCAGTGGCTACTCGCCCCTGCCGAAGAGCATGGGTTTATTTGCGTGTAATAAAATTGTTGCGTGGCCGTGTAACGCTTTCTAGAACTTTCGGCAAGTCTACGACCTCGTTTTGCCAGCTCTTCTTTGCTGAGGATCCGTTTTAGCGCCATTCTTAAGCTTCCGTTGCTTGCCGCCGCGATCGTCGACGAGCCACCGCAAGCTATGTAAGAGAAAGCGGACCAATCGCAGACGCCGGCACCACCCTCTTAATCCGGTTATCGATATTCAGTGCAGTGGCTCGGCCCCATTAAATCCCTCTCCATTTGAGCACCCTCCTCGCCTCTTGGGAGCCAATTAGATAAGACAAGCCGCTCAGTGTAGGCAATGTTATTCGTTTCCCAAGCAAACAAAAGCGGCCTACTATGAACGAGGAGAGCGCTTGATTGGTCTGTTGAGACAACCCTGCTGGTGACCGCCCGATGCTTGCGTCGGCGGTTACGCAAATTTGACGTCAGGAGATTGGAATAAAAACATAGTGGGATAGTTTTACGTTACACGGCCCCAAAATGCGTTTGCTGGCGCAGTCGTCCAGAAGCCGAGCGGTATGAGCGCATCACCGCCGCAAGCTACGCCACTAAATCCGCAGATGGAGCACTAACCCTGCCGCCAGATCAAGGAGGCGCATGAGCGTACCATGCAACCAGACATACAGTTGTATATCCAGCGTCACTTGCGTGCCAGTTCGTCTGCGTTTCCGTCCGCCAGCGGCGGCTTCTCCGTGATGCATCGTGTAACGTGCACGACACTACAGAGACGGGAAGCGCCGATCCACAATAGAAGATATATTTCCTAAAAGGCGCGGCAAAAGCAAACGTACAAACAAAAAGTATCCAGGAAATTAATTAAAAAAAAAGCTTTTCCTGGCTTCCCCGTGGCAACGTTGCACATGCAGCTGTCGGCGTCTGTGAAGAAAAGGAGACACTCTCGGAGATAACATGTATACTGATAATTGAAACTACAAATTACGTAAAGCCTAATGAAAAGCACAAGGGTACAGGACCAACGGATATGCCCACACGTGAACAGGAGACCAGGCTAATGGGACACACACGGTGACGGCACCATTCTTTACTGTTTCGAGTTCCGGGATTCTAGAAAGCTGCGGTGCGCTGTCGAATTCGAACGTCGGTAACGGAGTAAAACCATCCCCTCTTTAGCAGAAAGCGCAGCTAACATGGCGTAGACGCGGCTTTGCAGTAGAGGCACTCAGAGAGAGACGGCGTAGTCCATAGTCGGAGCTATCCTGCTGGTCACTTGTCGCGATGGTTACGCTTCCGCCACTGCATTTACGCTATGGTTATTGTAGTTGTAGCCTAGTAGACTGTATCGCAGCAATCTTCGTTACCACGACTTTCCTGGGGATGGATATAACACAACAAACACCAGCAGTTAGCCTTCTGATATCGTCAACGGTGAGCGGGGCCAGCCACGCCAATCGCGGTGTGTAATGTTTAGTTCTTGTATGAAGTGGCGCACTCACATCGCGGCGAGTAACTTGTATGATAGCCTGCTTGGATGATATGCTAGTATTTCCATTCCGTTCTCAACCAACCGCTATATCCTTACAAATCACACGCAGCTGCTCTGCAATCTGTAGAGAGAGAGAAGGGAGGAAGGAAAGGGCAGAGAGGTTAACCAGACTGAGTCCTGTTTGCTACCCTACACGTGGGGAGGGAGATGGGGAGTGAAACAGAGAGAGATAGAGAAAACATGAGACTATCGCACTTTCAGTTGCACTAAGTTATAGGTGCAGGACGTCTATAGCCGGGCACTCAAGTACGAAGCGCTCGAACTGCGTTCTGGCCTAATGAACTGTGAGGCCGGGCTCCCAAGATCCCAGCTTTTGTAAATGACCTATAGTCCAGTCTATTCAAGGCAACTGGAGAGTCTGACGTTCGTTATCAAAGCGAGAACAGTGGCACAAAAGATGATCGATGGTCTTTTCACACTTGCACTTAGTTCACATTGGTGAGCCCGCCATTCCAATACGGTAGCTGTAGTAATTAGTGAATGCTACTCCTACCCACAGCCGACACAACAGTGTTGCATCACGTCGTGAAAGGTTTGCTGGTAATTCCAGTTTCAGTGATGGGTCGAGGCTGTATAAGCGACAGTTAGGGTTCTGTGGTCTATGCCAGTAGCTTAACGTGATGGTACGAGCTAGACTGCGAAGCTCTCCTGCAGCGCCTACTCGCGATAAAGGTATAAGGATTGTTGGTGCTCCAGCCTGGGCACGTCGGGCGGCGTCATCGGCGAGGTGATTACCAACGATGCCGCAATGTCCCGGCAGCCACTGAAAGATTATATCATGTCTTCGTTCAGAAGCGCAATGACAAATTTCGTTGATTTGGGACACCAGCTCTTCATAATTGCCACGTCGTAAACCTCGCAAGCTCTGGTGGGCTTCTATCGAATGACAAAGTATTGCCCATTTGCTAGGCGGTTCTTTTTCAATGTATTCGACAGCAGCGCGAAGAGCGGCCAGTTCGTAACCAGTAGATGTCGTGACGTGTGAAGTCTTAAACTTGATGACGACCGATTGAGATGGTATAACAATTGTGGCCGTATAATTTTCCGAGACCGAACCGTCCGTGTAAACATCGATTTGTTTAGCGTACGAACAATGCAAAAGTTCTAATGGGATCTGTTTGAGGGGTGAGACTAGCTTTTTTCACTATTCCTGGAACAGCAAGGTACATAGGAGGCTTTTTCAAGTACCACAGAGGGAACGGCGTTCTTGTTGTGGGCGAGTACCTCAAAGACAACGAAGGCTGGTTAGTCGCAACTGATCTGAAAAACGTTGCCTTGGGTCGGTTCTCAGGCAGGCGAGCGATATGGTGGTTAGGGACTCTGTATATATGGCGAACATGCGCACGGAGTGCGTCGATAGCTATATAGATCATTATTGGGTGGTCTCTCGCAGTGACATGGATGCTACCTACGGTCGAAGCACTTCGAGGTAACCCCAGACATGTTCGAAGGGCTTGGCCTTGAATGCTCTATAGAACATCGATGTTAGTTTTGGTAGCATTGGACAGCACTGGTGTGCTATATCGCAAGTGTCCTAAAAAGAGCGTCCTGTATAGTTGAAGCATAGATGCCACGGATGTGCCCCAGGTTTTACGGGCAACAAACCTTAGTATATGGCTGATAGAGGTAAGCCTCTTCTTCAAGTATGAGATGCGGGGGCTCCGTGAACGGTCTCTGTTGATAATAACGCCTAGGAATCAGTCGGTGAGATGTTGCGTAAGAAATTGCATCGCGATAAATTGAAATAGGGTACCAGGTCATGGGCTTGTGGGTAAAAGCGGCTAAGGCGCACTTCTCGGTCGAAGCGCTGAGGCTTTGAGCCCGCAGGTACGATAATGTTAGGGTCACTGCTTTTTGGAGCCGTGTGCTCAGCGTCTAGCAGCGAACGACACCCTCGAACTAGCCGAATACTTTTGGTCTGTGGACAGGAAGGCAAAACATGATTTCGAGGGCTTGCTCGAAAGCGGTGGCTTGAGCGCCCGGTCAGGTTCATCCCTGCACTATGCGCCCGGCGTCAAAGCCGGCCGCCGGCACACCGCGCGGCGGCTCGCACGTACCCGCGGGCTACGGACGCCGAGAACAGCAGATGGCCGTTTCTGTATGGAATTAGGCGAGAAAACATAGAAGCGGTCTTAACAGAATGCATTTTGTGAACGTCAGCCGTTCTTGAAACGCCATCCGCTACGGCTTCGAAGTGAAAGGCTTAGACCGCCGTCGCCACCGTGTTGATAAATGAAAGGCGTTAGTCAAAAGCAGTCAGTATAATGCGGTTTTATGTTGACACTTGTATTTTTTTTTTGTCGTGCGACCGCTTTTGATCGCCTAAGAAATGCTATAGCTCAGCGCGGGACGTGGCCGCACGTATTTGGAGTTTCTCGAATATTATCGATGGTTCTTTTTGCTGTCTGTTGTCACAGAACCTTGTGTAATCCTATTTAATGTATGCATGTATGCGCGACGCGAATGGTGTAGAACTTTCTGGAAGACACGCGGGGACCAGTGATTAGTCTGGAACCTTCGATGACGGATGTATAAAAGCCGACGCGCTTGACCCGCTGATCAGATTTTCGAAGAACGGCGACTGTGTTCGCCGCTGTCGCCGTTCTTTTAGTGCAACCTGTTTTTGACGGCAGAAGTTCACCAAATAAAACGATAGTTCCGTCATTCCCAGTTTTGCTGCTTTCTTCCCCGTCACTACTACGTGACAATATATAGAGGAAGGTTTAGCTCGGGTGCTCGAATCTAAGTACATGTAAAAGGAGAATTCATATTTCTCGGGTTTGCAATTAAAAGAAAAACTTAAAAATCGTTCCAAATTGTTTTCTAACTGCTCGCTTCAAATTTTCGATTTAGGTCTTAAATTGTTTATTAAAAATTGGCAAAAATCGCAAATTCTCAGAGAACGAAACTATGCAGTTTACAACTCTGTAACTCAGCAATGAAAAATGACATCGCAATTATGGGAATTAGATGTAATAGTACATCTAAAGCGGACAAAAGTGATAGGTTACACATGAATATCAAAAATTTAGTAACATAGTAACACGAGGTAACGAATTCACGCAGGATATAAAGCGACATTGAATTTGTGCGCTTTGAATTATCTAATGGATGCGGTTTACAGAAACACAATATCTGTTCTTGATGCAGAGCTATTAACTTATGAACTCCATGCTTCTATTTTTTTCGAACTTTCGAAATTTTGAAAATTTGTTTAACAAAATTCAGGCCCTAAATCGCAATTCCGCTTCCAACAATCACAGGAATTTACTTTTCTCTCTCAAATGCAGCAAAGTTCATTAAAATCAGTACAAGGGTCATCTAAGAAAACCGTTTCTGCGTTTTACATCCGCGTCGGAGATGAGGCCGAGCTAAAGCTTCCTCTCAACAAGTCTGTGTGGATTTACCGTGCCTATTAGATGAATATACCCAAATAAGTATTCTCTCGAAATTTATTGCTGAATTACGTATAACACAGGCACTCACTGGCAATACAATGCAGGTCGACACATTGTGGATATACAAGACGGTTCCAATGCATATGGATGTAGGCAGCCAGAGCAGTGTTTGTGTATGTGCGTGCGTTTATGTGTTGTGGTTGCTCTGTTGTTTATATATAGTATGTGCGAAAGTGCTCCGTGTTGCTCTGTTGTGCATGTTATGTGCATGAAAGTGTTGTGCCTTGCTCTATTGTGACCTTGCCGTACTGAAAGTGCAAAATGGAACGTCGGCTTTTAAACTTGTTTTAGACATCTTTTAGCGCCATCTATAGGGTTTGAAGTCCCTCAAGGCGGCGCTGAGCGCGTTGTTTCTCTAAAGCGCGGCGCTACTTTGCGAAGTTTACAGTTGGCAGCTGGCAGTTGTGCGGTGCGGACGCTCCTTTCGGTGCTCCGCGGTTTACGCGTGGTGACCGGGACCGGACGGACGGACGACTGCGAGAGCGCCGTAACTACGACAAATAGGTGAGTTCTTTCCTGTGATATTTTGAGAATTTAAATTCAGTCTAGTTTTTGGACCTAGGCTAGTCAGCTGAAGTGCTCGCAAAAGAGCAGGTCACTGACCTAATGGCCAGGTCTTTTCCGGCAGGCAGCTATAGATTTGTATGGCTCATTTGTGAGTTAACTAGTTAGGCAAGTAGTTAGTATTTCTTTTCTAGGTGATCGGCTTATTGCGGTAGGCAGAATTTTATTTGAGCACATGGTTGCAAGTGTTTTTTTTCTTCTAGCTTCTGTGGTAGCGATTATAGAGTGCTGCTAAGATGGTCAAGCAATTGAAGGTTAAATGCAAAGTGTGTGAGGTGTCGGTGAATTGGAAGGAAACACGGTTCGTATGTGAAGAGGGGGCCGAAGACGCGGGTTTTATGTGCAAATGCTGCATATTAAGAGCACGCTTGGACAGGGCTGACGAAGCTAACACCAGCCTAGTGTTACGTATGGATGCTCTAGAAAAGGAGCTACAGGTAGAGAGGGCAGAGAAGCGCAAACTCCAAGAGCGGCTTAGGGAAATGTTGGACAAATAAAAATTGCTGACACCGCCATGCGAAGTCACATTGGCGGACTCTCCAGCGCCAGCCACGTGGATGGGGCCTGCACTGGCATGGACAGCGATAGGAAAGAAGGTCAGCCAGGTTCAGAGAGGAATAGCTACGCAGACGTGGCAACTAGGAAGTCAGGAGGCGACGGAGAGGAGAAGAACAAACTAACCCCAAGGAATGAGGTCACAGTCAATGATAAAAGGCAACATAATCTAGAAGTTAGGAGGGAGGAAGGGAATACCCTAGTGCTTATCGCTGGTGACTCAAATATGGGTAGGTGCAGAGGAACTATAATGGACCGTGTAAAGGGTGATAAGCGGGTAGCATTGGGGGTGTTCCCAGGCCGGACAATGGAAGAAGTTCTGAGAGTGAAAATAAGCGAACTTTCTAAGAATCTTGCAGAGCGCCATTTGGTAGTGGTAGCAGCGGGCTAAATTATGTCCTGAAGGGTTAAGCCACAAAAGTAGTGGAAAGATTAGCGGAGGGAGTTGATGATTTAAGGGCGATAGCACAGCAAGTCCAGGTCGTGCTTTGCACATAGCCGGAGGTGCAAGGACGGAACGGAGATATTACCAAGGACTCTCTGGCTGTTAATCGGGAGATAAGAACGCTAAGCCAGGAGCAAAGCTATGAAGTGGCAGACATAAACAGAAAAGTGCATAGAGCAGGCTTTGGTGGAGGCTTTACACGAGATGGCATGCACTTTAATAGAAGGCTAGGAGCTGAGATCGGCTGGCGCCTGGCAGGCTGGGCAGTAGCTTTTTTGGGGGGTCCACTGCAGCTCGGGGCGTAGGGGTAGGTAGAAACAATGTAGAAAGTGCAACAATAGATGCTGACATAAAAAAATGGCCACTAGGAGGTCCCGGAAGGAAACTACAAAAAGAAATTTAACACCAGGATCAGGTACATAAACAAGCAAGGCGGTAGAAAGACAGCGAAGGGGTTAGAAATAGAACAGCAGTTAAAGGACGAAGAAGTAGGTGTATACGGGCTATGCGAAAGACATCTCAGGGATTTAAAAGACCTACAGTTTATTGTGGGCTACGTCTGGGAAGGGAGCAACAGAACAACAACGGAGAGGAAGGGAGGAGAAGTAGGTATGCTGATGCATCAAGGAACAAATTGGCAAAGAATAAAGTCAACTTGCAAACAACATGTCTGGGTATCAGGTACAATTGCCGGTAAAAAGGCATGGCTTTGAGTAGTTTATCTAGGCACAGGGGAAAAATGCAGGCAAGAAAACAAGGATCTAGTGAAATGTCTCAATGACGATATGAAGCAGTTTGGAGAAGGTGCCGATATTATCCTGCTGGGTGACATGAATAGTCACATCGAGGATCTATGCGGATACACAGATTGTAACGGGAAATGGATGCTAGACAAGCTATAGTAAATAGACAAACCAAGTGTAAGGGACAAATCACGTGGGAATCCCGTAAAAGGCAAACGACGATTGACTACTGCTTAATGTCACAGGGGATGTATAGCATGCTCGCATAAATGGATATAGACGAAGAGGGTAGTACAGCCTCGGAAGTGATTATAAGCGTATTAGTGTACAGCTGGGAGCCCTGCTCACATGACGAACAAATAGAGCAAATAGCGGCTGGCACAGAGGAAGCAATAGAGAAACATCACATGGAAAAGTGGGATAATAATCAGTTAGAACTACTCATTAGTACAAAAATAAAAGGAGCAAAAGGAGTAAACCACTGGAGAGGAAAGAGCAAGCCACGAAGTTGGCGGAATAAGGAAATTAGTGAGGCCATCGAACAACGATGGTTGGCATCACGGCAACCCAGAGAACCAAAGAGGGCGCAGTTATCTGAAGAGGAAATAGGCCAAAAATGGGAATCCTATCGACAAAAGAGACAGCAAGTGCAGGTCCTCGTCCAGACTAATAAAGCAGTCCTCTGATCGCTGGCTGGCTGGAGTTCGCGATGCATATAAAGGGGGGTCAAGAAAATTCTGGAACCATGTAGCGAATCACAGAAAGCAGAAACAGATTCACGATGCCGAGGGAAGTTGTTTAGAGGGAGATGACGCTGTGAAGCACATTGCGGGTCAGTTTTAGCTGAGTCATTTAGAAAAGACAATGGGGTAATCACCCCAGATAAGAGAGCCACAGAGGATAGCACAATAGAAAACAGCTTAGAACTGATCAATCTTAACTGGAAGAAGGCGGAAGCAAATGTTCCAAAATGCATGTCCGCAGGAATAGACTAAATTCCAATTAAGGTAATTAATGAACTTGGCCCAAGCAGCAAGGAAACGCTGGTAAAAGCAATGGAGGCAGTCATAACATATAAGCAAATTCCGCACAGCTGGAAACAGAGTAAAATGAATTTGATTTATAAAGAGAAAGGCGATAAGACGAACATAAAATCGTTCTGACCAATTACGATAGCATCAGTTATATATAGGCTGGCGATGCAGGCGGTGAAATCAAAAATGCCGTCATTGGTAGAAAGTAATAGTATACTCGGAGAACTTCAGAACACGTTCAGAAGTGGTAGGCGCTTAGATGATAGCCTGTTCGTGCTTACCCGGCGCATAGAAATAGCTTATGCGGAAAATAGACCTCTGTATTTAGCCTTCCTGGACATAAGCGTTGCATATATGACAAAGTGAACAGGAAACTCCTGTGGAACATATTAAAAGATGAAGGTATCGGTCATGAGGTAATTGATTATTCCGACAGGAATTATTTATTTTATTTATTTATACATACTGCAGCCCCTTTATGGGGCTTTTGCAGGAGTGGGTTAGACAAAAAGAAATCATACAAAAAGAAAACAAGTAAACAATAACATATGAAAATTCACAATGAATAATGCAGATGACACAAATGGAACTCAATATAACAGCAACACTGAGAGTCAGTACAAAAACGAGAATGAGTCTATAGACTTAACAACAAGAAAATACATGATATCAGGTGTAGTTGACTTTTAACAGGAAATCGTTTAATGGCAGTGACCTAATTGTTCCGGGAATTAAGTTCCAGAAGTCAGTAGCATGTGGGAAGAAGCTGTATTTAAATGTATTACATCGAGCAAAGTAAGGCTTAATATTAAGGCTATGGTGACTCCTACTTGACCGAGGAATATCTGAAGGAATATATATGGGATGTTAGACACGATAAGAAAAATTGACGATGCCATGCAGAAACTTCAATGACTCAATGTGACGGCGTATGTATAAAGGGGTTAGGTTCAAAGAAGTTAAGGCACGAGAGGGTGAAAAATAGTGATCATAGCGACGATATATAAGCCTGATAGATTTTCGTTGTGTGCTCTCAACTGAGTTAATGTCGCACTTCTTATGAGGTTTCCAGACAGGGGAAGCATAATCTAGGATTGGGCCAATAAAAGTTTTATACATTAGTAACTTAGTTTCCTTTGGAGAATTGTTGAAATTGCACCTCAATTACCCGAGCTTCCCGACTGTTTTAGTGCAAATGAAATTCATGTGTTTAGACCAGGACATGTTAATGGTAAATATGACGCCAAGATACTTGTATTCCGAGACCCTGCGCAAGGATAATTTATTTATTTATTCATTTACCTCACAGGCTCCCGAAGGAGTATTGCGTGAGGGGAGGATACAGGGAATTACCAAAAAAAGGAGTAAAGAGAAATTATACATTGTTAGCGAGTAAACATGAAAGAACAAATATCTAACAATATAAATAACGGGATAAATGAAACAAACGACTGTGTGAAGTAACAAAAAGGTACCAAGAGATTATACAAATGGTAGGAGGTGAAGGTGGAAGAACAAGTCTGTAATAGTGTTAAAGCAATTAAAACAAACATTCAAACAAAACAAAAAGAAAAACCTATACAACTTCGCTACAAGTATTTGCTTAGGTGCGCGGTATGGTTTAGTTGTGACGAATTATGGAAATAATATGCATAAGCGTGCTTTGAAGGATACTGGGTCAAGAATGTCAACTATGTCATTTGGTAGGTTATTCCAATGTTGAATGGCACGTGGTAACGCGGAAGAATTGAAAGCATTTGTTCGGCCAAAGATACGCTGGAAACTGAGATGATTATGTAAACGCCGAGATGTACGAGATGGACGAGTGAGCGGCAGAGTGGACGGGTGCGTGCTATGGATTATCTTGTGAAATAGACAAAGCAATGCTATGGTTCTTCGCGATTCAAAAGATGAGAGAGATAAAGATAACTTAATGCTAGTCACGCTAGAGTCGCGGTGCTGGTCTCTGACAATGAAGCGGGCGGCGCGGGCGGCGCTAAGTCGTTGAAAGTATAATTGATCAATGAAGGAGAGGCGCTATTAGAAAATGATATTATCACAGTTTTAGTAAAATTTATTTTCATTTGCGAAGTGTTGCACCAGGTACAGAAGCTGACAAATGAGGAATTTAGTTCAAGATGATCTTATGGTGTGTTAATCACGTGATACAAAACGCAGTCGTCTGCATAAAGGCGTACGTGTGAAGTGATGTTTCGATGTGAGTAATTAATGTATAGTAGGAATAGTAAAGGACCAAGAACAGAGCCTTGGAGTGCACCAGATGACATGTCAACGGAAGAATTAGTTGAATTATAACATACGAATTGTGACCAATGAGAAAGGAAACTGGCAATCCAGCTAACCGAGTGAGCATTTTTCAAGATCATGTTAAGCTTTATTAAGAGATTAGAATGCACTACAGTATCGAAAGCCTCGGAAAAATCTATAAATATAGTGTCGACCTGGGTGCCGATATCAAGGGCGCAGTGAATGTCGTGTGAGAATTCAACTAGTTGTGTTAAAGTGCTGAAACCTTTCCTAAAACCGTGCTGAAAGTTAGAAAGCATGTTATTAGATTCCAGAAATTCCATTATATGTTTGTGAATCATGTGCTCCAGCATCTTACATGAATATGATGTTAATGAAATAGGTCTATAATTAGATAAGAGCTGTTTATTACCAGATTTAAATAATGGATGTACTTTGGCCAGATTCCATGAGGATGGAACAATGCCGGTATTGAGGGACTCCAGAAAGATAATAGTTAGGTAGCGAGCAGACCACAATGAATAACGAACGAGAAAAGAATTGGGTATACCATCAGGACCGGTCGATTTTTTAGTGTCTAACTGTACCATTAGGTTCAGTACACCATGCTCATTGATCATGATATCAGTAATCGGGGTTGCCACTTTAGGAGGGTCAAAGGATAGAACTTCATGGGCATCTGATGAAAACAGAGATTTCAAGTAGGCATTAAAAACATCAGCTATTATTAACGGTTCATTAGTTGTTTCATCATCGACGATTATAGACGCCGATGTAGACTCTTTTGGCAAGACAGAGCGCCAAAATTTGCGAGGATTAGTTTTTAGAAGTTTTCCTAACTCGACACTAAAAAAACGATCTTTTGCCGATTTTGTAATTACTCCCAGTTCTTCCTTTGCCCTATGAAACTTGATAGCACTATCAGGGTCTCACAAACGCTTCATGCGCCTGAAGCGTCCTACGCGGCATGATACGTGAAGGATATCACGAGTCATCCAGGGGACCTTGAGGTTCTTTTTCTTTGTTTTTAGCGGAACAAAACGTTGCATGCAGTCAGTGACAATAGTTTCAAATTTGCTGACTAGTTCGTTGATGTCACCCATGTGACTAACCGTGCGAAATGCATCAAAAGAAGAAGCAAGAAAATCAGTGATAGCAATATCGTCAGCGCGAGCGAAATCAGGAAACGTGGTGAAAGTCGACAGCGGCGCGAAAACAGGACAAGGCGTACGTATGGCGTACGTACGTAACAAGGCGTACGTACGTAACTGCTACAGCATTGTGGTCCGAAATTCCATCATTAATATCACATTCAAAACCACACAGATAAATATTTCAACCGAGAAAGACCAAGTCAAGCAGCGAGTCACCTCTTGTTGCTTCGTTAACAATTTGCTTTAGATCGAAGAACAAGGAAATGTTCACCAATTCTTGACAGATGGATGTATCCCGACCAGAAAGCGTAAATGATGGCCAATAGATACCTGAAGCGTTGAAATCGCCCATCAAAATAAGATTACACAGCTTGAATGTTTGTATGTTCAAATAATCATTAAGGATGTGAAATACATCGACAGATGAACCTGGCGGTCGATAAAGAATGTCGATTACAACGGACTGTTCATTAAGAAAAATTTTACACCAGACAGATTCAGTTTCTGCTGGCGCCTTCATAACGGAGAACTTAATGTCAGATCGAACGATAAAAGCGACCCCTCCGCCTTTGCAAACCTGTCGATCCGTTCGTATTGCCACGTAGCCTGGCCATTGTGAAGCCGCGTTTTCGTAATGCCCACAATATGTGGGGAGTGCGAACACACAAGAGACAAGAAGCTAGGAAATTTGTTTATAATACTTCTAGCGTTAATATTCATAATCGAGAGTTTTCATGCCTGTGCTTAGGAGGTCAAACATAAGACGTAGTAGAATGTCGGGCTGTGCGTTTGGGGGACTCTCTGTAATCCATCTCAAGGGCATCCTTATCAGCATTCCAGACGTACCGAGATTTCTCGATGAGAATGTAATTGGAACAAAGCTTCACCTCAGAGCCATTGTTGCGATATACCTGGGACGCTTCCCAAAGTTCTTTTTCGGAGTGCATGAATTTTAAAGGTGAAGTCTTCGGTTGCATGGTAGTCAGTGTCTTTAAATTTGTGTACGTTTTTTAGTATGGTTATTTTCTCGGAGTAGTCCAAAATTCTCAGAATAACAGGACGTGGACGGTCCTCGCGTACCCTACCAAGCCTAAGACAGCGATCGATTCTTGCACATTGGATCGACAATTTCTCTGAAATGACATTTGCACCTTGTTTAGTAAGTCCTCCCCATCTTCATTTGGGCCTTCTGGGATGCCATATAACATTAATTTATTGCAACGAAATCTATTTTCCAGGTCATCATTTTTCTTACTCACCTGCGCCACAGCAACAGTCAAGGAATCAAGTTGAGCACGTAAGATGTCGTAATTTTCCGGTGGTGAAGACTCAAGCGCAGTCACACGAGAATCGAGACGTTCGAAAAGCTCGTCGACAGTTTTCTGGAATGACTTTATGTCGGCTATGTCACGAGCTAATCGCTTCTGCCCATCTAACAGTTCAGATAGCATTTTGGCAACATAGTGTAATTAGCATCAACGGACGTAGTGTCGGCGTGTGGCGTGGAAATAGCGGCTGCCGCGGATCTCGTAAGGCTACTCGAAGCCATTTGAATTTTGGGGGAAGGGTGAAGACCAGGATTTTTCTTTCGAGGGCCGGGGTTCATTTCCACGTCACCGCTCAACAGAAGGCGAATCAAGCAATACATAATTTGTAAAGAATAGGAAACAACATCATGTGGACATGGTAACAGCAGTAGAAATCTATCGTCGGATCTAATACAATGAGCGCCTTTGCGGTAACATGCCTGCACGAAGAAAAATATTCGGGTGAGTATCTTGCCGGCACTGCTGTCACCTAGCCCACTGTAGAAGGGCGCTGGAGGCAACGCTTTCATATCCTTGGTAGATGAAGTAACAGCAACGCGGAGACCACTGATGGCCGGCTGATCCAGCGAGGCGTAGGCAAAGGCGTGCAGGGGGTCGCCAGATACGCCGACGACCGGGCCAGGGCTTTCACAGAGGGTGAGAGGGCAGTTCAGACCCGCATCGTCAGTGCACTGCACGTGCCGACCTTGTGGCCAGCTGGGCACGAAGAAATGTTGCAGCCAAAGGGAGCAGCACAGCACTCTACAGGAACAGCCAGGCAGCCGAGAAGCTGCACGAAGGAAAATATGCGGGTGAGCATCTTGCCGGCACTGCTGTCACCTAGCCCACTCGAGAAAATATATAGAGAAAATAATGTTGCAATAACATGGGAGGGAATTAACAGTACGGCAACTGTCGAGGTACACAAAGGAATAAGGCAAAGTTGCGCAACACATACTGTGCGACTGCCCAGCATATATGCTGGAGGGAAGGACGTTAGACAGTTTCCTAGCCAGCGTTGGCAGGCAACCACTGTCGGAGGAAGCTTTCCTCGGCCCCATGGCCTGACACTGCAATTTCAATGCGTGCAACAAAAGTATTGTTGAAGTTCCTGCAGGACACCAAGCTCAACGAGCGGCTCTAGCGAGGCAACTGTCTCATGTACATAAGCACTCACCACTTCTCATATCATCATCATCATCCATCCCAATACTTTCACTCTCCTTCCCTCTTCCCCAGTGCAGAGTAGCAGATTAGAGCGCACTAGCTCAGGTCGACCTCTCTGTCATTCCTATCAATAAATTCTATTCATTCATTGCAGTCATGGGTATCACCGCTGCTGTTCATGCTTTATATGATAAGTATGGAAAGAAGGCTACAAGGAAGCAATCTAGGGTATCATTTGTCGTACAAATTAGGCGGAAAGGTTGCTGAGCAACGACTACCGGGTTTAATGCATGCGGACGATATTGTACTGTTAGCAGATATCGAGGAAGATTTGCAAACTCTGGTTAATTATTGAAGAGAGGAAGCAGACGTCTAGGTTTGAGTTCTGGCGCAGCTAAGTCCGGTGGGATATTTTTTAAAGATACAACTGATCAGAGCTTACAATACAAGGCCATGAAATACCACGAGTGGCCGAATACAGATATCTCGTGGTATGGAAAAACAAAGGGCAGATGTACACGCAAAAGCACGAACAGTCTCTCATAGCAAAAGGGCGAAGAGATGCCGGGATAATGAAACATAAGGCATTGTGGGGGTACAACAGGTATGAGGTACTGAGAGGCATTTGGAAGGGAGTAATGGTGCCGGGGCTTACTTTCGGGAATGCGGTCCTGTGTTTAAGGGCAGAGGTTCAGTCGAGACTAGAAGTGAATCAGAGAGCTGTTGGAAGATTAGCACTAGGTGCCCACGGGAAAACCACAAACGAAGCAGTACAGGGATATATGGGCTGGGCATCGTTCGAAGCACGGGAGGCTCAGAGTAAAATCCTATACGAAAAACGCCTGAGGAAATTGGGCGATAACAGGTGGGCAGCTAAGGCATTTAAATACCTATACAGAAAGAGCATTGACTCACAATGGCGGAAAAGAACTAGGAAGTAAACCAGTAAGCATGCCAGACACGAGGACGGAAAAAGACAGAGCATTAAACGACACCTTCAAACCGCGGAATGTAAAAATTGAATAAATTGAATGAAAAAAAAAAAGCATAGTGTTGAACTTATCGATACTGGAAACAGCATATCAGGAAGGAAGCGTTTTATGATAACACTCAAGAGGCAGTGCCCTACTTTTTGAATCTAGGTCAGGATGTCTTAGAACACGCAGCTATATAAAAAAAAATTTAATTTAAGGAAGACGAAGAAGAAACGTGTACTGTGTGTGGCAAATCGGTGGAAACAATAGAACACCTCATACTAAAATGTGATGGTATCCATCCCGATGTCGACGCGGGCACATTGACGCTTCCTGAGGCCCTAGGGTTTAGAGATAACAATAGTCATGTAAATAATTATGCGGTGGAAATTAGGAAAAAGCGACTGGAAGATTGGTGGCTCAAAAACAGAGAGGTGACATAAGGTTAAAAGTGTAAGAAGGCGTATCCAAAGAAAATGGCGAACTTTAATAACTTAGAAAACAGTCAAACAAAAATAAAAAGCTGAGCATGGTGGCAACTGCCATCACCCCCCTTCAAAGGGGACGCTCCTACCTTCCATCGATCCATCCATCCACAAGATGGAAGATTGGTGGAAGAAAAGTAGGGAAACAACAAAAAGCGGAGACCAACAAAAACAGAGTTCACAATAGGGAGTCAGAATATTTGGTTAAGGGAATTCATCGTTTTTCCACCTTTTTTTTTCCTTTTTTAACCTAGATAGGACATTAGGCAGTATAACAGCAAAAGCTTAGTGGCGCAACCCACTGCCCCCTTGCAAAGGCGACGCTCATAACATCTATCCACGTAAAGCCCCCCAATTTTCCAAAAGTAGCGCCATTCTTAGATCTTTCTGCCACCCCGCTCTCCCGGCGCTTCCTCCTCCACGCCTCCTGTCGTCACAGCCTCCTCTGCTATATATAAATAAATAAATAAATAAATAAATAAATATATATATATATATATATATATATATATATATATATATTGTAAGCATTTATGCGGACTTCATCTTCATCTGTACAAAGTCATCAGCAATCATCGGCTCGTGCTCGTTTTTGCGTCGGCGCCATTGTTCCTTCTTGGAATAAAGCGTCGTCTCAACCGTGGTATTTCAAGTGCTGGGAGGCGCTTTAAGATCCCTTCGACCTCAATCCACTTCAATATCTCTCCTGGAGCTACGTTCGGGACGCCGCTTACGCCAAGAGGCCGCCATGTCGCAAGACCAGACCGCAGCATCCGCCATCTCAGTTCAAGTGCCAGCCACCCCCAATCCCAGCCCTGCCAACAATCGGTATCGCGACCCTGAAATCTTCTCTGGCTTGCCTGGTGAGGACGTTGAAGACTGGCTCGACAACTACGATCGTGTCAGCGAATAAACAACTGGAACGAGACATCGAGGTTAAACAACGTGCCATTTTACGTCTCTCAAGTAGCCCAGACATGGTTCCTGAATCATGAGACAGACTTCCGTGATTGGTCGCCTTTCAGGGAGCAGCTACGGCGGATTTTCGGCACACCCACAGTTCGTTCGGAAGTTGCGAAAAAGAGGCTGTCTGAGCGCGTCCAGCACTATGGCGAGCCGTATACCTCGTGCATTGAAGACATCCTAGCGCTTTGCCGCCGTGTCGACAGTGCCATGCCAGAACCTGATCGCGTGCGACACATTCTTAAGGGTATCGGATCTACTGCCTTCAACGCACTCAAAACCCTTCGACGGTGTCGGACGTCGTCTCCGTCTGTCAGCGCCTCGACGCCCTGCAGTCAATCCGCTTGCAACCGGACTTTTCCGACAACCCCCTGGCAAACAGTATTGAGCTCCGGTCTATCATTCGAGCCATAATTCGTGAGGAATTGCAAGCGCATGGCTCACCCCCTTGCAGCAGCGCTCACGTCCAACCTGCTTCTGCTGACCTGCGCGGTATTATTAAGGAGGAATTGGCCTCCCTGCAGAACACCCGGCATACCAACGCTTCTCCTTGCCCACAACCGGCTTCTTACGCCCAGATTGCTGCAATGCCAGCCGCGCCATCTCCAATTACACCTCCTGCGCCTGTTCACGATCACCTGGCACCTTTAGTCACCCGAGCTCCGAACCCAACTTACTACTCTGTCTGGCGTTCGTCGAAACCTATCTGCTACTACTGCGGCTTTCGAGGACATATTTGCCGCTTTTGCCGACGCCGCCAGCAAGACGAACGTCGTGGTTACGCGGCCTTTGAACGCGATGAGCCACCTCCTCGCGTTTACCGCACTTATAACGATAATCCTCAATTCAATTCAATTCAATTTTTATTTTTCCAGAAATAATAGGTCCTGGAAAGGGTCAAGAGCTAAAAGCTGTCACGACAGCTTTTAGCTCTTGACCCGTTCGCCGATCTTTCAGCTCCCGTTCGCCGATCTCCATCTCCGGCCGACTTCTCCAACACCGCACTCAACACACCTGCCTCGAGACGCCGCTCCCCATTGCCGCACCGACGTTCTGTTTCGCCGCTTCGACCTGTCTCCCAACTCCATGTCCAGCGACCGGAAAACTAACCAGTGCAGTTTTTGGAGGGAAAACTGCATCGCCGCGAAGTGCTCCAAGTCCTCCTGAACGTCCTTCGAACATGTTATTGGTGTCGGTGGAGGGTGTGCCTTTGTTAGCTCTGATTGACACGGGAGCTACTATATCTGTTATGCGTGCGGACCTGTGCTCTCGTCTGCGGAAAGTGAACACGCCTTATGTTGGATCATCCCTCATTGGGGCTAATGGAGCAATCATTCGACCATCAGCCCAATGTACAGCACGCGTCTTCATTGATGGTATCTGTCATCACATTAAGTTCGCGATGTTATTACCGTGCGCTCATGAACTAATTTTAGGTTGGGACTTTCTCTCGTCAGCGTCCGCTTTAATCACTTGCCGTCAACATGTAGTCCTTATGAGCGAGACAGTTCATTGCAGCGGGAGTACCGATGAGCCACGACTGCGTTTTCTCACTGCTGCCGATTATGTACTGCCACCCGGCCACGAGCAACTCATAAGTCTCTCTTCTACGGACATCGCCAATGGCGACGTGTTCATCACTCCTTACGGTCGCTGTCTTGCCCGTGGGATTGTCTTCGCTTCCGTCCTGGTGCGGTTCAAAGAAAGCTCTGCGTTAATCATCGCTTTAAATGCGACCACTGAGACAATCCTCCTACCTCAAGGCTCCGCAGTGACCTGTTATGTGGATACCCAACCAGTCTCCCTGCTTCCTCTTGCCGCCTCGCAAGCTCTTCCTCAACAGGACAAGTCTGCTTCATCTGCCCTTACTTCCGTAATAAGCCCTGACCTTACTGCTGCTCAACATGAAACGTTGCTAAAATTGCTTACGAAGCACCAGGCCTCCTTCGATATAGATACTTCGTCACTCGGACAGACTTCCGTTGCTTTCCATCGTATCGACACTGATGGCCAGACTATTGTACGCCGTCGTCCCTACCGAGTCTCTTTGGCCGAACGCAAAATCATCGAGGAGAACGTCGCCCATATGCTGAAAAGAAACGTCATACGTCCCTCCGCCAGTGCTTGGTCATCACCCGTCGTTTTGGTGCAGAAGAACGATGGATCGCTACGATATTGTGTTGACTACCGTGCGCTAAACAAGATCACCCGTAAGCATGTATATCCGATGCCCCGTATCGATGACGCCCTTGATTCGTTGCAAGGCGCGCAATATTACTCCAGCCTTGATCTTCGCTCCGTATATTGGCAAATCCCAATGCACGAAGCGGACAAGGAAAAGACCGCCTTTTCTACTCCGGATGGTCTTTATGAGTTTAATGTAATGCCTTTCGGTCTGTGCAATGCTCCCGCCACATTTGAAATAATTATCGACACGGTTCTTCGCGGCCTCAAGTGGAAAACTTGTCTATGTTACCTCGATGACATCGTCGTGTTTTCCTCGACTTGCACTGAGCATTTGCGACGCTTAGATGAAGTGCTCACACGCCTTTCTAATGCCGGACTTCAACTAAACACGAGGAAGTGCCGTTTCGCTAGCACAACGATTAAAGTTCTGGGTCATCTCGTTAGCAAAGACGGCATCCAGCCCGATCCGGATAAAATTTCCGCGGTGCTCAACTTTCCACGTCCACTTAGTGCAAAAGAACTGCGCAGCTTCATTGGACTCGCCTCATACTTTCGACGTTTTATCCGGAACATTGCCAGCATTGCCTCGCCCCTGCACAAGCTCCTTGTTAGTTCCAGTTCCTTCGATTGGAATGATCAGTGTGAAGTCGCGTTCCAAGAACTCAAGCGCGCACTGACATCCCCGCCTGTTCTTTGTCATTTTGATGACAAGGCGCCCACATTAGTGCATACTGACGCCAGCGGTCACGGAATTGGTGCCGTACTGCTGCAGCGCGACCACGAATTTTGCGAAAAGGTTGTTGCATATGCAAGCCGCACTCTCACTTCCGCGGAAAAGAAGTACTCGATAACCGAACAAGAATGTTTGGCTGTTGACTGGTCCATTCAGAAATTTCGTCCATAGCTCCACGGTCGACATTTCACGGTTGTGACCTACCACCATGCCCTATGTTCGTTGTCGACGATCAAAAACTTGTCCGGGCGCCTTGGCCACTGGATACTCCGATTACAAGCATATGATTTCAATGCCATATATAAGTCCGGACGGAAGCACCAAGATGCCGATGCTCTTTCACGATGCCCATTACCACCATCATCGGAGCACATCACATCACCTTGTCAAATTGGCCGCACGGAGGACGCTTCGTCTATTACACCGATTTCTTCCTTGACTTCATCAAACCACCTTTCAGTGCTTTCCACTCGCCAGCGCGCCGATTCCTATTGCCATAGTATCATCGATCGCCTTAGCGGTGTTTAATCTCCACCCAATGCCAGGCTACGGAAAGAACTCAAACTGTTCAAGTTTGAAGACGACGTGCTCTACCGGTACAGTTTTCACCCGGAAGGCCATCGATGGGGTCCCGTTCTACCACGCTCTCTTCGCGCTGCAGTTCTGCAGGCCTCACACGATGACCCTACGTCAGGCCACTTGGGTTACAACAAAACACACGAGTGCATACGCAGCCGATTCTATTGGCCAGGCCTTTCCACGAGCATAGCTAGATATGATGCCTCGTGCACGCTTTGCCAACACCGTAAGCGACCTACTACTGCTCCGGTCGGGCCCCTACAACCACTTCCTTGTCCAGCACAACCCTTCTCTGTCGTCGGCACTGACCTTTTCGGGCCACTCCCACCTACTCCAGACGGCAACCGATGGATCGTCACTGCTGTTGACCATTTGACCCGGCACGCTGAAACAGCCTCAATACGCTCAGGAGCTGCCTCAGAAGTAGGGGCCGTCTTCTTGCAGGCTGTCTACTTACGTCAAGGGGCGCCTCACGTTCTTTTGAGCGACCGAGGCAAGGCATTTCTTTCAAGCACTCTTAATCAAGTTCTGCAAGCGTCCAACACCGTGCACAAGACAACGTCTAGCTACCACCCTCAAACCAACGGCCTAACAGAGCGATTTCATCGCACGCTGTGTGACATGCTATCCATGTATATTCAACCTGATCATCGTAACTGGTATGCGATTCTGCCATTTCTAACATTTGCATACAACACGTCTGTTCAACGGACCACCGGATACTCTCCGTTTTTCTTAGTATACGGCCGCCACCCAACCTCATCACTCGACGTCTCTTTCTTCTCTGGCCCCGTCAACGCTTCACCATTCATTTGCGACCAGTTTGTTTCTCGTCGTCGTCGTCGCGCCCGTATGAACACTGCAGCCAGCCAAGACAATCGCAAACATCGGTACGATGCCTCTCATCGCGTCGTTTCCTACCGCCCTTGTGACGATGTGCTCCTATGGACCCCTGCGCGAACACCCGGTTTATGTGAGCAGCTCGAGTCTCGATATCTTGGCCCCTACAAAGTCATCGAGCAGACCTCACCGGTGAACTATCGCGTTACACCTGTTGAGACCCCAACCAACCAACGCTGCCGCGGAAGAAAGATCGTGCACTTTTCTCGCCTGAAGCCCTTTCATCTCCGTTCCACTCTCTAATGTGCGGCCAGGCAGGCCGCTTCCGTCCACGGAGAAAATTAGTGTAAGCATTTATGCGGACTTCATCTTCATCTGTACAAAGTCATCATCAACCATCGGCTCGTGTTCGTTTTTGCGTCGGCCCCATTTTTCCTTCTTGGAATAAAGCGTCGTCTCAACCGTGGTATTTCAATATATATATATTGTTTCCAGCCTGCTCCGACTGCTCCTGCTCCGACTGCTCCTGCCCAGTGCGACCAAAGTACGCGCAGACGCATTGTTCGCGGGATCGAATCGCGCCAGCATCAGCCGCATTTCGATGGGGGAGATGTGCAAAAACGCCGGTTTCCCATGCACGTTGGGGGCACGTTAAAAAACCCCAGCTGGTCAAAGTTATTCCGGACTCCCCCATTACGGCGTGCCCTATTTAACCAGATCGTGGTTTTGGCACGTAAAACCCACGAATTTTTGCCCCTGTCTTCTGCGCCTTGCTTGTTCCAGTTAAAGCAACACTGCTTCCTTGCGAAAGCTTACACGCAAAAGAATACAGACGCACGTAGTATAAAGATACAAAATTAGCACTTCAAGAAAACTGTTAATGGTCCCCGCAGGGGCTTCTGCATCAGCAGGCGTTTGGTGTGTTGCGACACCTCGTACCCGAGCACATGAGGGTTGGACCCTCCCGGGTGTAGGCTTGCGCGGCTTAGCCGTGTCCGGGGAAAGGGGGATCCTGGGGGTTGAGCCGATGCCGGGTGTTCGGACGTTTAAGGCCCCCCGGCGGAGGCAACACACCTCTTTGGCCTCTGCTTCACGTAGACGGCACCCCCGGATTGACCCACCCGGAAATCGGTAGTTGCCTTTTCCTATCCTCCTCTCTAATCTTCGTCTTTCTCTTGCTTTCGGTCTTTCCTGTTTCCTCCTAGCTTCCTTTTTATTTCCACTTTTCCCAGGCAGCAAGGGTTAACCTTGTGTGGTATAGCCAACCTTGGTTATAACAGATTTGGTTATCGTAGTGTCGTACAGCTGGTGCACGCGTGCGGGCGATGTCTTTTCACGGCCCTGCAGCGTCCCCTTGTTGGGCTCCATGGTGGGTGGCTGGCGGTGCTGCCCAATTTCCGCATATATCTATGGCAAATTCTTTTCCACCCCTTGATGGTTGCGTCCATCAAGGGGTGGACGCTACCCGCGGTGCAACTGGACATTATGGACATCGAGCAATGGGCGGCCAACGTCGTTGAGACGATGGAAGGAGCCACCAAAGAGCTGGAGACGGACGAACGGATAGACAAGATGGACAGTCGGCTGGGCCACCTGATAGAAGCTAAACAGTCCATAAAGGCGAGGTGGCAGAAGCGACGAACCAACGGAAGTCTAAGGAAGAAGATCGCCGAGCTCAACAGGCAGATCGAGGTCCACTGCAGGGTGCTATGCACCCAACAGTGGAACGAGGCCTGCAACGAAGCCGACGGACAGATGCACAAGGGCAAGACGTGGAACATGCTGCGGCACCTCCTCGACGAAACCAAGACCAAGGGCCACCAACACAACAACCTGGCCAGAATCCTACACAAGGCAATCTGTGAACAAGGGGAGGATGAGGCCAAGGGGCGCTTGGACGCCAAGTACCTACCGACCACCGCCACGGAAAGACACCCGGATTACCAAGGCAATGAGAACGAGACGCTAGATCGAGACATCCAGACATGGGAAGTCAGTTGCCCTGCAGGATCGCAGTGACCAACAGAGGGCTCAAGAACCTCAACGAAGCGGCCATAGAAAAGCTCACGAATTTCTACAACAAGTGCTGGCAAGAAGGAAGGCTGCCCAAGCAATGGAAAGCAGCCAAGACGATCCTCATCCCCAAGCCTGGCAAGCCGCCCAACCTAGAGAACCTCAGGCCGATCTCGCTCACTTCGTGCGTGGGAAAGGTCCTCGAGCACGTTCTCATGAACAGGTGGCAGCGTTACCTGGAAGAATCGGAGCTTTACCCAAATTCCATCATCGGGTTTCGGAAGAAGCTCGGGGCGTAAGACGCCATGATCTTACTGAAGAACGAGATCATCGACGATACGATGGGCACCAAGGACAACAGAGCCATACTCGGGCTGGACTTGAAGAGCGCCTTCGATAAAGTGAGGCACTCGGCTATCCTTGCCCAAGTATCCAGACTAAACATCGGCAGAAGGACATACCAGTACATCAAAGACTTCCTGACGGAACGGACCACCGAAATCTGCGCGGGAGACCTACAGCTCGAAGAGAAGAAGCTGGGCAGCGTCGGAACTCCGCAGGGCTCGGTGATCTCCCCGCTTCTCTTCAACCTCGTGATGATCGGGGTGGGCAACCGGCAAGAAAGAGTAGCGGGAGTCTGGCACCCCATCTACGCCGACCACCTTACGCTATTGGTACCGGGAGGAAGCGACGGACACATCGAGACAACGCTGCAAGAAGCGGTCAACGCCGCCGAGGAGCAGCTGGGCGGGTCGGGACTCGTTTGCTGTCCGGCCAAGACAGAACTGCTGGTGATTCGACCGACAGGAGCGGGCAGGAAAAGAAAGAACATGGAAGTCAAGAACGAGCGGCCCAAGATCACGGTCAAGACAGCGGGAGGACAAGTAACACCGGGGGTCGAGAAGATTAGAGTGCTCGGGCTGCTCATCCAGCAAAATCGAGTCAACGGTGAAACGGTCAACAAGCTCGCGTGCAAAGTGGCCGCGGCAATGAGACTCATCAAGAGGGTGTCCAACAGAAGAGCGGGGATGAAGGAGGAGAGCCTGACTAGGCTTGTTCAATCCTTCGCACTTAGCCACATAACGTACGTGGCCGCCTTCCACAACTGGAGGCCGAGCGAACGTAACAAGATAGACGCCACCACACGCAAGGCGTATAAGGCGGCACTCGGCCTCCTCGGCAGCACGAGCACCGAAAAATTCATGGCGCTGGGAGTCCAAAACACGCTGGACGAAATAGCCGAAGCACAGAGAACGGCGCAACTCGAGCGTCTCTTTGAAACGAGAACCGGAAGAAAGATACTCTGGGACCTTGGCCTCGAGCCGAGGGAAGGCAAGCAGCAGAAAGACGTACCTATACCGGATACCATCAGCAGAAAGCTCAGGGTCTGCCCGATCCCGAGGAACGTGAACCCCGAGCACAACAAGGAGCGGAGGTTGGCGAGGGCCAGGGCTCTCGTGGACCTCCACGCCAGAAAGAAGGCGCCATCTACGTGGACGCGGCGGAGTATAGAGAGAGCAGCGACGCATACGCGGTGGTGGCTGTCGGGGCATCGACGGGTGCAACGAAGACCGCGGCGAGCGTCCGGACTCGAGAGGCGCACCGGGCGGAAGAGGTGGCCATCGCCTTGGCCCTCTCCGACCCCGGATGCACTACAGTGTTGTGTGACTCTAGAACGGCAGTGAAGAACTACGCCAAGGGTAGGGTATGTAGTGAGGCTGCGCGCATACTGCGCAAGGCCGAAGACATCGGACGCAAAAGCGCTGTGGTGATCAAGTGGTTTCCGGCCCACATGGGCAGTGACGTGTCGGAACGCGGGAACGTGAACCACAACGAGACGGCCAACTCGGCCGCGCGAGGACTAACCAACCGCGCAGCTGCAAGCACGGCCGACTCGGCGTGTTGGTTGCGGTGCAGTGCCAAGGACAAGATGATCACCTTCAACGAAATAGTGAAGTGGTACAGACTTAACAGGCAGACTATGCCGCCACCTCACCCAGGGCTTACCCGGGAGGAGGCAGTGTTATACAGGCAATTACAGACGGTGTCCCTGCTCACCCCGGTGCTAGCTAAGCACGTGTGTCCGAGCGTGTACGCGAGTGACGTGTGTAGACTGTGCGCTAAGGAGAGAGCCACCGTGGCTCACATCCTTTGGGACTGTAGTATAAATCCACGAGAAGCCAGTGAGAAGACGACGATCCCGCCGCAGCTAGACGCTGCAACGCGAACCTATGACCAAGATACACAACTAAAGGCCGTTCAGCAGGTCTCGGCAGCTCTAGAGAGGCAGCGACCTCGCGAAACCGAGGAGAAGGGGGGCAGCACCCCCAGGAAGGGGGTGGCGGCCCTCTCGGATCCGCGGAAGTAGCGAGGAACCAAGACCTCGAGGAGCACAATGCACGAGACTGACGTAGTGGCCGCGTCGCGGTAAAAGCTTGTCCTCCCTGCGTGGAGGGAGCCTAACCGACTCTGCAGGCATATTTATTAAAGTTGTTCTCTCTCTCTCTCTATCTTCCACCCCTTCCTAATCGCCCTCGTAAACGAGGGCGCACCGAAGAAGTATTTAAGTTCTATGGTCGCCACAATGAAAACTTTCCCAAATTTCCTGTCATCCACTCGGAGAAAACCGCAAAGTCATCGAGAATGATCTCTCCTTTTCTAGTGTCTAAATCAATAACCGAGATTCTTGGCCAAGGTTTTAAAGTAACCCGACTTGCAAGTGGAGATCTCCTTTTGGAACTCCGAGTTAAAATCAGTTTGAAAAGCTGCCGAATCTTGTCTCTTTTGGGGACGTTCCAGTGAATGTGACACCGCATCGCACCATGAACACCAGCCGTGGTGTTGTATCAGATAGTGACCTGATTGATCTGACAGAGGCTGAACTACTTGAAGGCTGTAGTGACCAGAATGTGATCAGTGTAAAACGAATCAAAATGAGGCGCGATGGTAAAGAAATTCAGAATAAGCATCTTATTCTAACATTTGGTTCAAGTGTCCTGCCCGAAACAATCGAGGCAGGCTATGTGAAGATCAGGGTGAGGCCGTATATCCCAAATCCCCTCCGATGTTTTAAGTGTCAAAGGTTTGGCCACAGTTCCCAGAACTGCCGTGGCCGACTAACCTGTGCCAAATGTAGCGACCATGAACATCCGTCCGAGTCATGCCAGAACACTCCACACTGTGTACATTGTGAAGGGGAGCACCCCGCGTACTCGCGGTCCTGCCCACATTGGAAAAAAGAAAATGAAATAGTGGCACTCAAAACCAAAGAGAACGTTTCGTTTAAGGAGGCACGCAGGCGCGTATCCTTCTTACCCAAGAATAGCTTTGCCGAAGTGGCTCGTCAGGGGGCAGCGCCACAACGGCCTCCGGCGGCTGTCCGGCCCACACCTAGTGAACCGGCAGTGACGTCACCTGCCCCCTCGGCGCTTGCGGCTAGCGCTGCTCCGTCATCCGAGAAGGGGCCGTCGACCTCCGGACTGGTGGCCTCAAGGGCCTCATCCTTTGAGAAGAGGCTTTCTCAACAAACAAATTGCTCACAAGAGCGGGTGTCCAGCGCTTTGCAGGAGGCGATGGACACGACACCAAGTCAAAGGGCGCCACTAGCGCCTAAGTAGCGGCTAGAATCGCTCGACCGCTCAAAAAAAGAGAAACATCGAATTACAGGACCGGAAAAGGGTCCTGTAACCTAAATTCTCTTTCTAGACACACAGCACTAACCTCGTTCCCATTATGGATACCCAAATAATACAATGGAACGTGAGAGGACTTCTTCACAATCTTGATCATGGTAAAGAACTCCTTCGCAAATACACTCCAAAGGTGCTGTGTGTCCAAGAAACACACCTAAAAGTAACACAGACCAACTTTCTAAGGCAATATGCCACTTTCCGCAAAGACCGCGAAGATGCACTCACCTCCTTAGGGGGTGTAGCCGTAATAGTCGATAAGGGCGTTGCATGTCAGCAAATCAAACTCCGAACTCTTCTTGAGGCAGTTGCAGTCCGAGCTGTGCTGTTTGGGAAGGTAATCGCAGTTTGTTCGATATACGTCTCCCCCTCCTGTCAATTTTCTAAAGCAGAGTTTCAAAGCCTTATCGATGAACTTCCTCCACCATACATAATCGTTGGTGATTTAAACGCACATAGCCCCCTTTGGGGCGACTCTCGTTCCGATGCGCGTGGGCGCCTGATAGAAAATTTTCTGTTTTCTTCAGGTGCATGTTTATTGAACAAAAAAGAACCAACGTATTACAATGTTACACATAACACATACTCGGCCATAGACTTGAGCATCGTTTCGAGTTCACTATTTCCTTACCTGGAGTGGTCTGTTCTCAAGAACCGCTATCGGAGTGACCACTTCCCAATAGCATTAAACCTAACGAAACCAGATGCATGCTCGCCGCTTTTCCCTCGATGGAACCTCGAATCAGCAAACTGGGAACTGTTTCGAGTAATCACGTGTTTCGGATGGGACGACATTTCTGATTTTAATATAGACGATGCTGTGGCATACCTAACTGGTTTTATTACTGACGCTGCAACAAAATGCATTAAACAATTTAACAGACTGGCAAAGAACCGTCGCATGCCATGGTGGAATGACGAATGTCGAAATGCACGCAAAAATCAAAACAAAGCTTCGGGATTGCTTCGTAATACTCCAACAGCTGAAAACCTTATAAATTTCAAACAAGTCAAATCTCAAGGCAGGAGAATACGTCGACGTGCGAAGAGAGAGAGCTGGGAGCGGTACATATCTAGAATAAATACTTACAAAGACGAGGCAAAAGTGTGGAGTAGGGTGCATAAACTAAAAGGCCGAGAGACGAACCCCCTTCCCTTAATAAGTACCCATGGAGATGGCCTGGAAGACCAGGCAGACTGTCTCGGGGAACACTTTGAGTATATCTCCAGTGCATCGCATTACTCACAGTCATTCCTGAAATTCAAAGAACGCGCAGAGCGACAGCGCCTTGATCGGAAATGTGCCCAAAATGAAGATTACGACCGCCCGTTCAGTTTAGCTGAGCTCAAAACTTCTCTTGCTAGTTGCAACAGCTCAGCACCAGGTGGTGACCGTATCATTTATGAAGTGATCAAATACCTGCATCCTGAAACACAGAAAACACTCCTCTCACTTTTTAGTGTCATGTGGGCCACTGGATATATTCCATCTTCTTGGAAAGAAGCTGTAATAATACCCATACTCAAACAGGGTAAGCACCCGTCCTTACCTAGTAGTTACAGGCCTATCGCTTTGACAAGCTGTTTCTGCAAGATTTTTGAAAAGATGATAAACCGGTGCCTAATCTATATCCTTAATTGAGAGCAATAGACTACTAGATCCTTACCAGTGTGGTTACAGAGAACGCAGGTCGACGGCAGACCACCTTGTCCGCATTGAGCCAAATATAAGGGATGCCTTCATGCACAAACGGTTTTTTCTCTCCGTATTTCTTAATTTGGAGAATGCATACGACACCACATGGCGCTTCGGTATTATTCGAGACCTTTCCGCTGTGGGTATCCGCGGGAGTATGTTAAGTATCATTGAAAGTTACCTTTCTAACCGCACATTTCGTGTTAGGGTGGGCCATGCCTTGTCAAGGTCTTTCACCCAGGAAACTGGTGTTCCACAAGGTGGTGTGCTAAGCTGCACACTCTTTATTGTGAAAATGAATTTATTGGGCATGGCTATCCCACGAACGATCTCATACTCTGTATATGTAGATGACGTTCAGCTTGGTTTTAAATGTCCAACATGCCTTAAATAAAGTGGCAATATGGGCTGACGAAAATTCTTTCAGGTTGAGCCCACAGAAACGTACCTGCGTTCTTTTCACGGATAAGAGAGGAATAGTACCACGTCCTGCTATTGAGCTCTCTGGTAGCCGATTACCTGTAAGCGCCGAGCACAAGTTTCTCGGCATCATACTGGATTCGAAACTGACATTCATCCCGCATATTAAATGCTTGAAGGCTAAATGCCTCAAAATAATGAACTTATTGAAGCTTCTAACAAGTACAACATGGGGCAGTGACAGGAAATGTCTTTTGAACTTGTATAGGTGTCTTATCGGCTCACGTCTTGACTATGGCGCTATAATATATCAGTCCGCTACACCAAGTGCTTTAAAGATGTTGGATTCTGTCCACCATTTAGGAATCCGCCTCGCGACTGGAGGCTTCAGGACAAGCCCAGTACAAAGCCTTTATGCAGAAGCAAATGTATGGTCGCTCCATTTTCCGAGATCATATGGCACTTTTACATATTTCCTCAAAGTAAATTCTAACCACGAACACCCCCTCTTATTCACGCATAAACGATATGACCGATGCCATGCTCTTCAATAACCGACCTGCAGCGAGAAGACCGTTCTCTTTGCGCACAAGAAATCTCAGTGAGGAGATGGGTGTTCCGGTGCTTGAACATTGTCTTATGGCTCGCGAAACTGTTAGCGCCATGGCAGTGGTAGCTGATAGAGTGTGACACATCCTTTGTAGAGGTCACTAAACATGCGCCAGAGACACATATCAAAATGCATTTCTTGGAGCTCCAGTACAAGTACTCGTGTACAGAGTTCTACACAGACGCTTCTAAGTCGCATGCCGGGGTGTCCTACGCAGCCATTGGTCCATCCTTCTCGGAATCCGGTGTGCTGCACCCTGAAACAAGTATATTTACGGCTGAGGTCCATGCACTGTTGTCGGCTGTGAAACATATCAGAAAATCAAATCTTCCAAAATCAGTTATATTTACAGACTCCTTAAGCGTCGTAAAACCCTTGAAGTCACTCTGTAAACACTAAAACCATGTACTTACTGAGCTCTATTCCATTCTCTGTAGAACGTATGTCTAACCAGCATGTCATTATATGCTGGGTACCTCGCCATAGAGGCATCGAGGGGAATGTACTAGCTGACAAAATGGCTACGTCAATCACCTCGCAAGCTATTATTCCTACGGCTGCTGTCCCTGTCACAGATCTGAAGCCTCTCTTACGGAAGAATCTGCGAAGCCACTGGCAACGCTTGTGGGACATGGAAGCTACGAATAAGCTTCACTTGATTAAGCCAAAGTTAGATTTCTGGCCCCCGAAAGCGAAAACACGACGAACTGATGCCCTGTTCTGTCGACTCAGGATAGGACACACCTATGACACCCACAATTTTTTACTGACTGAAAATGAACCTCCAACGTGTGGTAGATGTGGTGAGAGGCTGACCGTTCTCCACGTCCTCGGGGAGTGTCGGGAAGCCGAAGCTGAGACAGAGAGACATTTTCCCCTTGTATATCGTCAGCACACCCCTCTCCATCCAGCAATGTTTCTTGGTGAAGAACCGTTCTTTGACACCAAATTAGTTCTAAATTTCTTGAACGATCTCAACTTGCAAGTTTTTAGCCCCAGATATTCATAGCACATCCTCTTTCTAGAGGATGACGCTGTGATGGTAGTTTAGCTTAGCACATGCCTACAGGCCCTTGCACTCCAAGGATTTTGTTAGGCAGTAGTGTTCATTGGAAAAAGTATATCTGTGAGACATATCACTAAATCATCATTACTTCACAATGTGTATTTCATGTCCATTGTACAGCCCATTAACCATCGGCATAATTTTATCTTGTATAGGTTTTATGCGTTTTAGACCGACTGTTCTTAGGCCCCTTTACAGCCACCGTAACATCTGCCCTTCGTTATTCATACCTCCATTGCGGACGCATTACCACCGGCCTGGCGCTCTTTGGCCACATTTGGCCCTTGCGCCAAAAAACACCACATTCATCATCAAAACTGTTAATGGTACTGATCAGGCAGGGGGACAATCATTTTGGAACCTCTGCCCAGGTGTGCCATCAAGATCGTACTTGCTATCAAATTCCAACCGGTTGCACTGTAATAAATAAATTTAAAAACTTTTTCATGTCCTTGTACGTTGTTGAAATTATCAATACTGTCTACTTGTGAAAATGTTGCTCATGGCGGCCACAACCGGTGCATGAGCTACCACATCTGTAAAATTCCCGGACCAGAGGCGACCCTGTTGCTAGGCGTTCCTGGCCCCAGGCAGTTGGAATATCTCACACGCCGGCCGAACAAAAGTATCCTGCATGTACGTAAACGTACCTACAAAACCACGTACACATAATTTCACGCAGACAAAACCTGAAACTGAGGTAATTACGCGCGTGTTTGAGCACACCGTGTGCACGAGTCGTGTTTCAGCAACACGAACTGTCAACGTGCGGGTGCTGTGCGCCATAGATAATGGTCCTTTTCTCTACTTTTCTTGCCCAATTCCGACGCGACATTATTAGGGCCAGTTAGCGACGGACGAAGCAAAATCGCGCCTCGAAAACTGCTCCGCAGGGCTCGAACGAACATTTCAGCGGCTTTCCTGCGGTAGCACGTTAGCCGTCGTCTGCCACTGGCAAGGCAGCAGCAGACAGCCACTGCCACTAAAGTATGGAATGGTTCGCACAAAGGCTTCCCTTTGAAATGGGATGTGCGGCCGGAAGAAAAAGAAAACCAGAAAGAAGAAATACTGTGAACGTTAAACAGGTCAGTAGAACGGCCTTGTGATATAACGAGTCAAAATGTTGCTGCATGAGAATTATCTGTTCCGGCAGAGGCAGGTCGTTCAACTCGTGCTTGTTTAAGGTAATTACCAAAGACGAGTTCGGCTACCAGTACGTCCTCATTGATTGAATTGCCAGAGCGAATCATTCTCAACTGCGTGCGGATCAGAAAGAAACCGGCTGCGCTCGCTCAGCGTCTCCCGAGCAAGTGTGTCTAGGTGTGAGAAGGGAAGCATATTTGCATGATTCATTTAGGAACGTGTCACTCGCTCGGCGGTGAAGATGATCACGCGTCCCCAAGAGGCCCCGCTTTTATCGCGGCCAGTGGAAGGAAGCGCGCCGCTTCCTAATTCCATTAGCGAAAACACTTTAATTCTGCTGGCGGGAGAGCACGCACGGGGCTCAAGTTATTTACCGCTGCCTCATGCATGCGCGGCCGAGAAAGCCCTCGTCTTGGCCTCCCGCGCTGCTCTGCATACTCGGCGTTCATCCGGTAGCCGCGTTGCTCCAAGATTTCAGGGAGAGCTTTGCACAGCGACACTTTTCGAGCGCCGCAGCGAGAAGCGTGCGTGCGGCGAGCGCATTAAGAGCGCCCATTGGACTCGGCGAGACCTTCCGGCCACGTGACAGCGATTTGTCGAATGGCGGTGCACCCTCTCCTCCCACAAGTTTTCCCTGACGGAATAAAAAAAAAAAAGGCGCAGCATTCCTCGTTTGTTCATTCGCTCCCGTTTTTCTTCTGGCGCCGTCCGGCCTTTTAATTGCGCAAACACGAGCGGCTCCGAGTCGTCCCCGGGCGTAAACGGCATGAGCAATCTGAATAACTCTCGCGGGCAGCGAAGCGCCGTCCAAGTCCTCCTCGGGCGAAATAAAGTGTCCGCTCGGACGCACCACCAGGCGGAACGCGCTGACGGCCAGAACGTAAAGAAAGCCAGGGGGTCGGCTAATCCTGTCTCCCCGGGAGTTTGAATCCCAAGTAAAGGGTTCTTACTCACGTGGAAGGGAGAGTACGAAACCTAAAACGTGTCATTTGCATAATAGGACATTAATTCCGAGGGGCGTCAGGAGGGGAGCGCTTGGCGCATCTGTCCCACAGTGAGTGTGCACAACTGCCCCTTCCACGGCGGTGTGCTGGAAACGCGCGCAAACTGCGTTGCATCACCGGTGTTGTTGGCTGTTGTATGCGGCGAGCAGGCAGAGTCTAAAGCTGACACGCAGTTTCAAGTTGTTGCTCTGCCGTGCAGATGTCGATAGAACTATTTGGTAAATTTCACTCGCCTAGACTTTAGTGACAATAAAAGCGCGCTACAAAAAGTCGCACGAATCTATATATTTCCTAATGCTAGCGCTGCACGTATAAAGCTATGTTCACACTACGGTCGTAACGCGCGTAACAGCTCTTTCGGGGAATCGAACGTAACGGCTGTAAAAAAAGTTACGGCAGTTAAGCCGGCACCTTTGTTCACATTTACTGCTGCGTAAATTTATGGCTTTTACAACAGGCCAATCAAATTTGGAGCTGTAGAATCGACGTCACCAGAAGCCCAATATGGCTCCTATCAACATGCGACCGCTGGCCGAGATCGAAGGAATTCACGCTCAAAAAAACTTAGTCATGTATTCAATCGCATAAAGACGATGAAGGCGACGCAGAAGGGTTTCGAAGCGGCAAGTATTTCTCGACAGGGCCGTGGACGGCGATTTTCACAACCTTTTCGCCAAGCTCCAAGTTGGTGACGCTGCGATGTTTCATAACTTCATGCGCATGTCGCCCCAGCAGTGCCGCCTCCTTGAAGACCTAGTGAGACCACCCATCGAAGTTTGGAGCACGCATCTGCGGCCGCTGATTTCCTCGGCGGATAAACCAGATGAACTGAAAACAGTCTCGCAAGGCGCACTGCACAAATTTTCACGAACACAGCCAACCTAATCGTGCGCACGGAATGGCGGAATGGCACTTCCCGCGCCCGGAGCTGTCTGCAGACGGGAGGACGGAAGTGTCGTCACCGGTTGTTGAAAACTGAAAGCTTATTGGTCATTGGCTGTGTCGCAACGGTCGTAATATTACAGTCGTAAATGTTGCCGACCCTTTAACACTTCCAACCACGATTTTTGCGTGAATTGCGCACGTTGGTACCGTTACGTTCGCAGTCTAAACTAGACGCATACGTTTGTTGCGCTTCCGCTTACGCATGTTACGAAAAATCGGCGCCTTACGAACGTAGTCTGAACATAGCATAAGTGTAGGCGACGAGGGAAAGGTGCTCCTTTTCGCGTACACATAAGCTGAGCAGCATCGTTCTTCCGTCAATGTCTTAAGTCTAACGCTCGGCGGATATTTCGTGCACTGAAAGGAATTAACAGGCTCAACTGTGCAAGCACACTGCGCAAAGGGAAAGATAAAAAAAAACAGAAATCAGATATTTTTCTCTTTTATAACGAGCCTTACAGGCGGGATTCAAGCATGTTTGTCCTTCCAGCCACCGTCAGATTCGTCGTACCTCAAGTAGTGCACTAGTCCCTCCTGCAGATTCGTCGGCTTACCGGAATAGTGACTGACGAACAGCGAGCCCGAGGCGATATCGTTAAGTCTGCTCCTGCTTCCGCCGAAAGTGCCGCCCTCACATCTCAATGAAGTTTCTGATGCTGTAAACTTCCTTCCTGGCTTCTTTCTTTTTCCATCTCAAAGCGATAAACGCAGACGCCACCGTAATAAGCCCGGTAAGTCAGCGCTAAAACAAACGCCTCGCCTCACGCTGTCGCTATCGGACGGGTTGAATTCAGCTTAAAGCTTGCCACAGAGACGAATCTGCCGACCGGCCGAGTGGGCCTCTGAAAGGAGCTTGCTTTGTTGATTGTTCTCACTTTAGTGCTTACACCACCCTGGCTCTTGTCCTTTGCTGGCGTTTCAATTAAGCGCTACAGCCAGCGGCTGTTTGTCTTGCCGCGCAATGAAATGCTCGTTAACACGTCATATTCATTCCACGTATGAAGTCAGCCTGCCGTGATGAGTCGAGCGCAAACTAATCGAATCCCGCCTCGCAGTGAGAGGCTGCCCGCGCGCGATGCTGCATGCGCAGCGCGGCGGCAGCGTCGAAAACGAAGACAGCGGTGCCCCTCGCGACGGTTGCCCCCCCGACCTCCCCGCTTCTCAAAAAGCAAGCAGCCGCTTTGGACGAAAGTAAACGAAGAACGCGCGAAAAGTGCAAAAGCGGCGCTTCGCTTGCGGCGCACGTGGGCAGATCCCTCGCCATTGTGGACTTGTGCGGAGAGACGAAAAGAAGCGAAACTTTTTAATTACAGATTCGGTGGCTGCAGCGCGCCTCGTTCTTCGATAACGTGACGCGCGGCTCGTGAACGATGCGCTGCGCTCCGCTATAAGGATCGTGGTGTCGCATTTTTCTCGCTTCACAACTGGATCCGCGGTCGGCGACAAAGCTCCCACTGGACGCCTCGGTATGCAATAGTGTCCCTTCATTAGGTGAGGCCTCCGCAAGAGCAGCCGGTCGAGCGAGGCCGCCGCTACGAAGCGTGCAGGGGGCCCTTGCTGTGGCCATACTTCGCCTCTCGCCGAGACGGCAAAATGAAATCACGTTGATCCCAAGGAGGCCGACAAACGGCCGGCCAGTCTATTGCGCGAGCAGCCTGGCCAAGAAATAACCGGGCGGCCAAGTAGCTTTCAGAAGCGGTGCATGTTTCGATGGCGCTCGGCAAAGGGGCACCTCGCCGCACTGCAGATGCGATTGAACGCGAATGGAAAGGAGCACGTGTTTGACTCGCTGTGTGCGCGCCGTTATGCGCGCGAGCTGCGCCCAGCATGGCGGAGCGAGCTTTGTCGCCCGCTAAGCTAATGAGCGGCGGAAAAGGGGCGTGAAGTTGGAAACCAAGTACCACATTTTTCTCTTGGCGTTTGGATGCTCTGAGCGCACGCCGCTGACCAACTCAGTTGCACGTGCGAGTTTTGATGCGAGGCTGTCCAAGGAACGCTGATTTCGATGCGAGCGTTGTGCGCGGTTATTCCAGACAGAGAGAGACAGAGAACCCTTTGATGAAAGGCGGAGATTTTAGCCGGCGTATAGACATCGCTTGCATGCTACTCTGCGTGGGGAAAGGAATCGGGGAGAGAAAGACAGAAGGAGAGAGGTGCAGCTGAATAGCGGGGAACGGCGCAATAGCTCCCTTCTTTGCGTAACTGTGCGCTGATTATCTCGTAAGGGGTAGGCAGAACATTCGGCCCAGCTTTTCGCGGATATCGATACTATACAGCGCGCGAGTTCTCTTTATTGTGTTATAGCTTAAATGCGCGTCGCGACGGAATGCAACCACCTTTTTATCAAATGAAAATAAATTGTTTCGATGTATGCTGTATTTAAAACAAACGAGTTTCGTTGTCGTGTCATGTTCTGCAAACTCTACTAATAACTCTCCCCTGCTATTCCTAGAGCCTATGCCATATTCCCCCGCTGACTTGTCTCCAGCCTGCTTTTTGCCTACCCTGGCATTGAAGTCGTCCATCAGTATAGTGCATTTTGTTTTCACTTTACCCATCGCCGATTCCACGTCTTTATAGAAGCTTTCGACTTCCTGGTCATCATCATGACTGGATGTAGGGGCGTAGACCTGTACGACCTCCAATTTGTACCTCTTATTAAGTTTCACAACAAGACCTGTCACCCTCTCGTTAATGCTATAGAATTCCTCTATGTTACCAGCTATATTCTTATTAATAAGGAATCCGACTCCTAGTTCTCGTCTCTCCGCTAAGCCCCGATAGGACAGGACGTGCTCGCTTTTCAGCACTGTATATTCTTCTTTCGTCCTCCTAACTTCACTGAGTCCTATTATATCCCGTTTACTGCCGTCTTATTCCTCCAATAGCACTTCTAGACTCGCCTCACTACATAACATTCTAGCGTTAAACGTAGCCAGATTCAGATTCCGAATGGCGAGACTAGAAATGAAATAGACCTTATACTCTGCGCTAACCCTGGCATCATACAAAATGTGGACATGCTCGGCAAGGTGCGCTGCAGGGACCATAGAATGGTAAGAACTCGAATTAGCCTAGACTTGAGGAGGGAATGGAAGTAACGGGTACATAAGAAGCCGATCAATCAAAGAAGCCGAACTGGCAGCACTTTCGAAGTTAATCAACAAGCGTAAGACAGCTGACATAAGGAAGTATAATATGTATAGAATTGAACATGCCCTCAGGAACGGAGAAAGCCTAAAAGCAGTGAAGAAGGAACTAGGACTAAGCAAGAATCAGATGTATGTGTTACGAAACAAAGCTGGCAATATTATTACTGATATGGATGAGATCGTTCACGTGGCTAAAGAGTTCTATGAAGATTTATACAGTACGAGTGGCACCCACCACGATAATGGTAGAGAGAATAGTCTAGACGAATTTGAAATCCCACAAGCAACGCCGATGGAAGTAAAGAAAGCCTAGGGAGCTATGCAAAGGGGGAAGGCAGCTGGGGAGGATCAGGTAACAGCAGATTTGTTGAAGCATGGTAGGCAGATTGCTCTAGAGAAACTGGCCACCCTGTATACGCAATGCCTCATGACTTCGAGCGTACCGGAATCTTGGAAGAACGCTACCATAATCCTAATCCATAAGAAAATGGACGCCAAAGATTTGAAAAATTATAGACCGATCAGCTTACTGTCCGTTGCCTACAAAGTATTTACTAAGGTAATCGCAAATAGAATCAGGAACACCTTAAACTTGTGTCAACCAAAGGACCAGGCAGGATTCCGTAAAGGATACTCAACAATAGACCATATTCACACTATCAATCAGGTGGTATAGAAATGTGCTGAATATAACCAACCCTTATATATAGCTTTCATTGATTACGAAAAAGCGTTTGATTGAGTCGAAACCTCAGCAGTCATGGAGGCATTACGGAATCAGGGTGTAGATGAGCCATATGTTAAAATACTGGACGATATATATAGCGGCTCCACAGCCACCGTAGTCCTCCATAAAGAAAGCAACAAAATCCCAATAAAGAAAGGCGTCAGACAGGAAGATACGATCTCTTCAATGCTATTCACAGCATGTTTACAGGAGGTATTCAGAGACCTGGAGTGGGAAGCATTGGGGATAAAAGTGGATGGAGAATACCTTAGCAACTTGATATTGCCTTGCTTAGCAACTCATGAGACCAATTGCAATGCATGCTCACTGGCCTGGAGAGGCAAAGCAGAAGGGAGGGTCTGAAAAATAATCTTCAGAAAACTAAAGTAATGTTTAACAGTCTCGGAAGAGAACAGCAGTTTACGATAGGTAGCGAGGCACTGGAAGTGGTAAGGGAATACATCAACTTAGGGCAGGTAGTGACGGCAGATCCGGATCATGAGACTGAAATAACCAGAAGAATAAGAATGGGCTGGGGTGCGTTTGCCAGGCGTTCTCAAATCATGAACTGCAGGCTGCCGCTATCCCCCAAGAGAATAGTGTATAACAGCTGTGTGTTACCAGTACTCACGTAAGGGGCAGAAACCTAGAGGCTTACGAAAAGGGTTCTACTGAAATTGAGGACGACGCAACGCGCTATGGAAATAAGAATAATGGGTGTAACGTTAAGGGATAAGAAAAGAGCAGATTGGGTGAGGGAACAAACGCGGGTAAATGATATCTTAGTTGAAATCAACAAAAAGAAATGGACATGGGCCGGAGATGTAATGAGGAGGGAAGATAACCGATGGTCATTAAGGGTTACGGACTGGATTCCAAGGGAAGGTAAGCGTAGCACGGGGCGGCAGAAAGTTAGGTGGGCGGATTACATTAAGACGTTTGCAGGGAGAACATGGCCACAATTAGTACATGGCCGGGGTAGTTGGAGAAGTATGGGAGAGGCCTTTGCCCTGCAGTAGGCGTAACCAGGCTGATGATGATGATGATGACTCACTCTTACCGACGTACCGGGGCTGAAGTCCTTTCTTTGAAGCTTGGCATACAACGCTGGCAGAGGAGCAAATTTCGATACCTGGAGGAAAGCCGTACATATCGAAGTATATCGAATTGGCATAGTATGACAGGATCGTATGACGAACATAAATGATAGGTAATGACATGAATGTCATTACATGTGTGTCATGTAAGTCATGAAAGAGCCGCCTACGTCTTAGTATGTACAAAAATTGGCATATTTTGACAAGGGTGTATGACGAACTTAAATGATAGGTCATGACATGAATGTCATAACATGCGTGCCATGTAGGTCATGGAACAGTCGCCTACGTATTGGTGCCCTCATGGTCGTTTCGCTAACTTGGTAGGCTCTCCGCACACTGCTTCGCATAACATCGATTCCCACAAGGCTTGGAATCTGCTGGCTTTTTGCATCTCCGTTGTTTAGCCTTTCTTCAAAGCTAATTTTGCTCTGCGCTTTCTTGACTTTAAGAGAGGCCCAGCCCATATCACCCTGCACTGCTCCATTTATGGTTGTATCGCGGGCCCCCAAGGCCAACCGGCCTGCCGATTTTGTTGAGCTTCGAACCCCGACAGGAAAGCATTTGCGGACATCAGCGCTTCCGCCATTACTCGTTTCCAAATTCCTCGCACCACCTCATACGAGTATCTATTGTAGCCACAAAGTGTTTTATGTTTCAATATTGCTGAATTCCGCTTCCCCTTCATTGTTAGATTATCTGGCTGGATGCCTGAGTATGTCTTCGTGTATGTCTACCCTCAGGTATTTATATTGATTGGCTATATATTAGCTTTCATTGCGGCGCGAAGTGCGTAGGCTAAAATTTATTTATTTAATGAAACATAATCGCTTCACTTTCGACACTCAAGGGTACTTACAAAAGAGAACGTCATGAATATCACGGTCCGTTAGGTCTAGCCACGAGGACCAATATATGCCCATACCTGCAAAGGTTGACACATTTAAGTACTTCTTTCCTGAAACGATTGACGATTCGAATGCGCTACCGCATAGCATAACGAAAATTGATTCTCTAGAACAGTTTGAAAAATCTGCACTGGCCTATTATTCTTCTATGTAACACACATTATTAGCTTCTTTGTGCAATGATAGGCAGCATGTGCAACATGACATGATTGAAATGATCCTACGGGATATTGACGAAGTTCCTGTTTGTGATGTTCAAACTATGATTTTGTATGGTACAGTTGTTGCTTTCGGTGTTGCGTGCCTGTCATAAAATGCTTATATTCTTGTGTGAAATTGGCATAACTAAGCTGTTTTATTTTCTGAATTGCTTTGTGTAGCACTCGTGTTTGTGGCGATTTTTGAAGCTTATTTTATTATTACTCCGCCCTGTATCGGCATTTGGGCTGACGGTATCAATGAATAAAAATAAACAAATATGGCGATGGCATGCTGTTGCCATGTCGTTTCTTCATTAGAGATCGTAACAGGCCAGCCGTGTGCGTGTGGTGTGGTCAAGATGACGACGCAGGTTGGCAAAAAGGAGCAGAAAAGAAGTGGCACGTGACTGAAGGCAAGAAGAACGAAGAAGTGACACCGCAACCATGGGTGGACAACCACGATAATAATCACAGACTCCTTATCGTTGTGCACCTCACCTGTTGCTCCCGGCGAGTCGCATATATTAAAGACTTTGCACTCACTGGCTCCAGGTAATTTGTGGAGGTTACGATTAATATGGGTACCTGAGCACAAAGGTATATCTATGAATGAAGCGGCAGCTTTGCCAAGGCTTCTATTAGAGGCCCTGTGTTTACCCTTATTGCAACGACAGGTTTCTTTGCGTACGTCTGGTTTAGAAGATACATCCTTTTGACATCAAAATAAAATCTAACACCATCCTCAGAGCAGTACCACTTACAATTCCCTTGGAGCAGGAAATTTTGCGATAGCAGACAGGCGGAAGTGACATTAACGAGACTGCGATGTCGAGACCCACCCCTAAATTTATACATGTACCGATTTGTTGCGGCGATTTCCCCTGTGTGTGATTTCGCAACGCATATTAAACACGATTGAACATTACTTACTGGACGGTCGGCGTTTCTCCTTCCTGAGAAAAAGGACATTATAAGTTGCAATGCCACAGGTTGGCCTGCCATTGAACAATTCGGCACTGGAGGGTCTACCTGCATGCACTCACACAGGAATGCATGTATCGCCGTCGAAAAAATCATTATTGAATAAAACCGATATCATGGTTGACCTTACTATTCAATTCATTCTTCCCTTATTGCCTCATTTATAGCTATATATACTTTTTTATACATATTGAATGACTGTCTATTGAATCATCTTGGGCTTTGCTTGCTTTAACTTATTATTCAATAATATTTATTTCTAAATTTATTAATTTAACATGTATATAATATCTGCCCGACTCTTGGCCAATCTCTGTGAGTGGATATGTGCCAAAAACATTAAGTTCATAATCATCCTCGATGATTACTGCTATATATACACAAGTTCATTAAAGCGTCCGGAAGGTTACGCTGTTACGGTACCGACCGTGTGACACTTTATTTTATTTTTATTTCTCCCTAAGTTTATGTGCAGGCCTTCTTAAAATTTATGTTATCATTTAGTTGCCTAATGCTTCGATTTGAATTATGGCCTTTAGCCCTTTTAGTATCTTTTTGGGTGTACTTTTCAATCAACACAGTGTGGCTAATCAGCCCCGTCGGTACGAGCCATGTTTTGAGGCAACAAAAACAACAACCAGAACAATGCCGGTGGTATTTATTAAGTAGTTATCTTTTGTAGAAAAGAAATAATTTTTGCCAGGGACTTTAACTCGCATCATACTTCATGGGCTTTTAAGACCGATTCAAGTGGCAACATTTGGGTGAATAGGCAGTTAACAATAATTTATCATGCAATAGCGCCAGAACACCCACATTTGTTTGTAGTCAATTACTTTCTGGGAAAGACCTTACTTTTGCTAGCTCTAATTTGTGTACCTCCGCATGGTCTCTTACAAACTCGGGCGCAAGCAGTGACCATCTTCCTATATTGTTTTGGGCTTGTATACCCGTCGACTCAATTTACTATGCATTCAAACACTTAGGTGAATTTCAGCCCATTCAAAAAGGCCTTACGCACGGCCTCATTCACTCAGCGATGGGATAAAGAAGAAGAAAGGCCATAAATTTATTTTCTGTTTTAAACTATTCTGTAAAGTGGTCTCAGTTCACTGTGCACTCCACTACAAGTGGGTTTGATAACCCTTGGTGGAAGACAGAGTGCTCACGCGATTACAGCATCAGAAGAGCAGCTTTGCAAGAACTACTTCATAACCAGTTTTCTAGCGATTGTAGAAACTATATGTTCGCGGCAGCTTAAAAGAGTTGCAAATGTGGGCGAAAGCTTTAATTGTAAACAATTCAACATTTATTTTTGGCCACGAACAGAAAAACACTTTTTTGATATTTGAGAAATAAAAATGTCATTGCGGCGCAAATAATCTTCGACTCTATGGTTCTAAGGCCCTGAGGATTGGCCAAATTACTGGTAGGTATTGTCAAAGGTCTAGAAAGTCACTTCAAGTCAATTTTTCTCTATCAAACGACGCCGCCCACTCTTGGTCAATACATTGAAGAAGTTATAGTTTCAAAGCTCACAAATGTATTAAGCGAGATGTACAATTCAGCGCCAGGTCCGATAGCCTTACTGTGTCAATAATAAACACTTTATTTGAGATATCGCTTTACGCATTGCTTACCATGGTAAACCATTCTATTAGAAATTCGTAGATTCCTCCGGCATGGAGACTTCCAAATGTAAACCCATTGTTTAAAAAAGCCAGCAGGTGTGGGAATTGATGTTATGCGAAGCAGTATGCGGGGAGCCTACCATGTTAAGAAACCGACCATGAAAGCACGAAGACGTAGGCGGCTATTTCATCACCTACACGACGCGCATGTCTTGACATTCATGTCGTGACTCATCATTTATGTTCTTCATACTCTCTTGTCATATTACGCCAATTTTGGAACATCCCAAGTTAACGAAACGCCACGAGAGCACCAACACGTACGCGCCTAGACAGATGCTGTCAAAGTGGCAAATGCTCGCCAAGAAATGCTACGCATTTAAAAGCAATTGAGGCAGCGGCAGCAGCCGTAACTCTGAAGCCCCTTGCCGTGTCTGCGCAGGTAAACCGAGATAGAAGAAAGTGCGACTGGTGCGCCTGTCAGTACTTGCGGCGCTATCCGCCACATGCCCCAGAGAGCCAGGATCAACTGATCTGGCGTGTCACCGACCCTGCGCAGTGAGGACGTCGTCCTACCATAGAGAAAGGGATAGATCCCTTTCTCTATGGTCCTAATCTGGCGCTGCCTTCGCCACAATATAAAGACCGACTTCCACGACGCGTCGACCATTTGGGCACCTTCAGCAGCGTCCGCAATACGGACTGTCTGTAACCGTGAGGCACCTTGCCGTGTCCGCGCAGGTCTGTTCCGTTTTGCTTGGCACTGTGGTCTAGCACATATTCGTCCCTGCTCTGCTGCTCATTGTAGTTGCTGAGAATGAGCCTGAATCAGAATGATTGCTGTTTTGACGGTGGTAGGCCAGCTGTGGTTGATGATAGCGCACCATGTCGAGAGTGTACAGGTGCGGCCACTGCTAGAGGTAAAACCACAGAACACCTATACATACTTAGAGAAGGGAAACTGTACCTTCCACAGTGCTACGGAAATAAGCGTAGCGGTGGCGTCGTGAACTAAAGTATGTGACCACAGGTGGCGCTGTACAACAGGAAACGGAAACGGGGTTTCGCACAGTTTACCGGGTGTTCTGTGGCTTTACTGGGTTTCTGACTGCTGCGCCTCGATCGTGCTCCCACCAGTTCGGTTGCTGTGTGGCAAACGTAGCGCCTACATAAATGTAGGCGCTACGTTTGCCACACAGCAACCAAACTGGCGGGAGCACGATAGAGGCGCAGCAGAATACATGTAGCGCTGAGTCATGTCGAGTTAAGGCACACTCTGAACTGCCTTTAAAGGGCCTCCCGAGCGGTTTTTCGTTTATTACGCCGCCGTTACCCCGAGTTGTGCCGCCGCGCTCCAGCTGTTGCATTTCGTGTAGGGCTACTGACAGAATGCGGTTTCCAGGTGGCACTATGACCTCGACTGGAATAAACGCACGCGACACCAAAGATTGAGGAAGCCTGAAAATATTTTATTTGCATTTTACAAGTACAACAAAAAGCACACGTCTACGCATCCACACAAACGCGGTTACATAGTCAAGAACATAGTCAAGAAATGGCTCATTAATAAGGGTAGCACAAACGCACAAGAAAGAAGACCTAAGCTACAAAACGTACGGTCGGCTGCTAAGTATAATAATTTGCCTGTCACCGCGTGTCACTTTTATACAGCACTACCAGGCCGGGTAGTTTGGCGGAAAGAACGCAACAGCTTACGGCCGTCAGCTGCCTCTTCCTTACGGGTGTCATAATTATCCTAATCTCCGCATCAACGTCGTGCAAGTCCGCATACAGGTATCTGTATCTGAACCATATGAGCCAGCTTACACGTGTAGTGAAATTATGATAACCACTGCGTCTTATCAAACGTATTGATTTTGCAAATGCGTATTACAGCTGACGGAATGACATACTGTAAGTGAAGCACAAGAGAACACGGACAAAAGGAGGATACAACACTTGAAGAAGAAATGAAGAATTAGTAGGCGTACAGCAAACAAGCGGTGACGGAGAACACACAATGATGCATCGGGTGTTCTGTGACTTCGGTTTGCGTACTTACGGTGTTATGGAGATCAACGGCATAAAAACGTACCTTCAAGCGTACTCCCTCAACTTCCGCCGCATTAATTATGATAATCAACACCTAAACAAAATGAGGCACTATTCTTTGCCTAGAGTAGACCTCTTTACAGCAAGTCTATGTAATGACTCGCAGACGAAACCAGCATGCTTTCGTAAATGTTTTACCGCCGTAGTATTCGAACATAGAGTTACTATACTGACTCTAGAGGACAAGCTACCCATAGGGCCCATGCATTAAAATCGGGAACCGCAAGAGCGCCGCCATGTTGCTACGCGCCGAGGTTGCCAGCTCCTGAGACGCTTGCTAGACTTGGTGACACTAGTCAGTTTTAATCCGGCAACAGTAGCAGCGTAGCAGCATGGCGTCTCGCTTGTAGTGTTGTGATGAGTGCGTGCAGCCGTGTGTTTGGCTTTATAAGTCGGTTCTTTATTCTATGTTGCGGCTTAGTGTGGGTGTGGTCCATGTTGGCCGTACAGCTGGCAGTTATGCAACCGAGGGATGATCCTGTTCAAGTTTCTGGTGGTATGCGGTTTTCAGCGGTCACGCCTGTTGCAGGAGTGTGACTCGACCACGTTATGAGCTCGAAGCTGTGGTCAGATTCCTCGTTGGCGTTCCGTAATTCTCTTCGTACGGGCGTGGTATGTTGCAAAAGCCGCTTTCGCGATCTATCGTCGTGACGATAGATCGGGTTTTTTATTATTATAAGTAATCATCCAGCTGTAGGGCACATGTAACCGACAAACGGAAGTCTCAGGAGAGCACCTGAGATGATAGTAGAGCATGCGGCGCAGGAACTCCAGGGCACCCGAGGGACAGTGGGGGGATCAAAGCTCGAAGCAGAACGGTACGCAGGTTGGGGCCGCCGAGGCAGGTGTGTGCCAGGGAGTGTTCGCACGGACAGCTCCCCTGGCACGCGCAGCAGTGCCTCGCAAGGTCGAGATACTTTAAAGGCACCTGCGCCCATGATCTTTCTTTTGCCTCGGCGCAGTGAGCACGATTAACGATAATAATGTGGAGGGCATCCGGTGCAGTCGCGAATGCATCATGACAAATGTAGCTCGCGTCGCCTGGCGTCTGTAGTAATATCAGAGTTGGTTGTATGAACTTTATGCATAATACGCTTTGTTACGGTACCTTAAAGGAATGGGTCTAGAGGACGGTGTTGGTAAATTTTTTCGTACCGCCCTAATCCTATACCCCCACTACAAACACACACATACCCCCTTTTTTATGTATACATACCATTCCTTGCCACGATGGATCATAGCCTCCTTTATTTTTGCAAAATAGAGAAGGCCATGGACCGATTGACCAGTTCAAGTTGTCAAGTTGTCAGTAGCTGTCGTAGGAATCACTGTAATAAACACAATTCCACGATCGGATTGTTTACTTTCATTTTTTGTTGTAACACTGAGGACTGCATATAACTTTATTTTGTATATGTGAGAGAAGTATGTGGATATCACGAGCTTAAGCCAATGTGCGATACACAGACAAAGCAGCTGCTACAACATGAACTGCATTGAGGGCCACACAACACATACGTAATTAAAGGTGCAAAATATAGGGGGAAGCTTCAAAATACGCTCTGTAGCACTGCAAAGTATAACATATATTGTATGTGTACAATAAATGTTCAAAAGTACAATGCATCAATGTCCCATTTGCCTTCAAGTTTATTATGAAGTTCAAGTTTACTGAAGTTTATTATGAGCATATGTACAACAGGAATCTACTAACACACCCGCAGTCAAGGTGGCTGTTCGAGGTGTGCTGGCTGCCTCAGTGTAAGAAAAAGAAATTGGGTAAATGTCGACACCAGTGCCACTGCTTCTTGCCTCTGACCTGCACGTGCCTCTGCGGCATCTTTGTGCACAAGTGTGCTGGTGTGGCGAGGCGTAGGAGTCATCCGAGAGAAAGAGTATTGTTTACATGGAGAAGTGGCTGCTCACATTGCCTGTCACTTTCCCTCAAATGTTTCCTTGGCAACTAGGGTGACACACCCGCAGTCAAGGTGGCTGTTCGAGGTGTGCTGGCTGCCTAAACGAAATAAAAAGAAATTAGATGAATGTCGATACCAGTGCTATTGCTTATTGCCTCTTACCTGCATTTGCCTCCACGGCCTCTTGGCTTGCGGAGTCTGTATGAGGGAGCTGCTGTGGCTAGGCGTAGGCATTGTCTAAGCAAAAAGAAAAGTTCATTTAAATGGGGAATTATGGAAATGAATGCAGTTGTTATGTCTGCTTCTTGCACTCTTCTTGCCTAAAAGTTTTCAAACATAGTGTCCAGAACACACCAGCACTTTGACTGCTTCTGCTTTTTAGCTGCAGGTGTTGCTGCGAGATCCTTAGTATGGCTGCGTGCAGCATTGTAACAATTGGTGGAGGCATTTGAAGTGGTAGCCAAAAATATAAAGAATCATCCTTGTCTGCACGAACGCTTTCAATTTCTAAATGCAGTGGTAACTATCACTATTGGTGCAAGGCCCCCCCACATCTATGCGGCAAGTGCCATTGCTCGAAACTGAATTGTTCCTTTAGTGTTTCGTGCACAAGGCATCTGATATGTCCACATTAGATGTGATGTGTTTGTTTTTATTTATCCCAGTGTGGAGAGAGCATCATTAAATGGCTGAAGTACTATAGCGCCAAACAGACGACACAAGAAGAGACACGGACGAGCGCATATGTCCATGTCTCTTCTTCTTGTGTCGTCTGTTTGGCGCTATAGTACTTCAGTAATATGCACCAACTAGCCCAACAAAAAGTTCTGCTGAAATATTATTAAATGTTTTTTTTTATTTTTGCGTGTCTTGTTTTTTGGTTTATTTCTGAATTTATCATGATGCTAAAGTGACTTATGTAATGGCAATCAGCTTTTGTTTTGCAGAAAAACAATGCATTTCCTGACCCATTGTTTGACATCCCCTCACTCGCATAATTTTGCAGAGTATTCTACCTATATTGACTTGCTTGATCTCCACTAAAGGGTCTTGCATTTTCAAATACGACTCTTTCCTTAAAATCATTCGACACTTCTCATAATTTCTGTACCTTGGGCTTCTGATACTCTGCAGTCACCATTCTTGCTTGTTTCTGACTAGAAATATCTTCTTTAATTTAGAGCTTAAATTTTACTTTGGGAACACATGGAAGGGCTTGCCATTGCATATCTGCATAAAAGGGAAACATGTGTCATTAAACATTTGCAAAATCCAATTGAAGATTGATGAATGCAGCTTGCAGTGTGATATGACTGAATGAGCCATAAAAGTAACTCATCTCACTTGGTAAATGAAAGCACATATTAGTGTGATGCACAAGATACGTTCCACTAACGTGGTGGGTTCTCTTGCTTATACAGCAAAATAATCGGTGTGCGAGAAAAAAAATATTTTTGCATAACCCTTGTACACACTGACTTAAGGAAAATGAGCTGGAGCTGTCCACATGATGTACTTATTTTACCTGCGAGTATGGTCAACAAAAATGTGTCCCAGCTGCTTAGTGGTATTCGGGATTATGTCAGTATTGCATATGTGCCTGTTGTCGAAAATAATTGAATTTTGAAAATGCTCGCAGGGATCTGATGTGCATATCTGCAGTTTATGGATACATGTAAAAGACTCAGCATCAAGTGCAAGTGAACGGTCCCACAGGCCCGGAGTCGATCATGCAAATAGATCCGCTGCACAAATTTGTGACCAGAAAAGATATTCCACATGAAATGGCATGCAAGGAAGTGTTGAAAATATTGCACAGTTAATAAAACGCCTAAGCTATTAATATGTGGGTTAATGCACTCGTTATGCAAAACGGAGGTGAGGCGTGCAGACAGGAAACAAGAGTAGAGTATTTACAAGCAAACAACACGAGCGCCGCCCACTTCTCTACTCTTGTGTCCTGTCTGCACGCCTCACCTCTGTTTTGCATAATGAATCCTTACGAACTAGCTCAGCTTTCTGTCGTTCTAAGTCTCGATGCACTCGATTTCGTCCGCATTAGGCACTCGCACTTGATTACTTCGCACTTGATTACTTCGTGGCACAGAAATACTCGGCATCAGACTGTTTTTCTGCTGTGGCCTTTGTAGAAGCATGATTGTTCAAAGTGCAACAATTACACAGATTCTTTGAGTTGCTTGTGGCTTCGCCAGTACGATTCCGGTGCGCTGGTCCGCCTGTCCAGCAATTTCCTACTGAAGGGAAACCTGCAAATAAAAACACCGCTCAGCATGCAGAAAAATGCTCTACTGTGACGCTTCTCGAACGATTGTGATGTACCACCAGAGCTGCCTACTCGCGTGATATTCTCAACAAGGAGATACATTCGTTTACTTACATGTGAAGGTATATGCCAGACCACTTCGGGGCTTCGGTGGCACATAAGGCACGAGTGTGCCATAGCGTCCGGTGTCGACGCGCGATCGCATGTCAAACGAAACTACTACGCACAGATTCGAAACCGAAATTCGCGTCATCCTTTATTGCATGAATGCGTACATCGTAATTTACATAAGTCACGGACTTAGCGATTGCTTTTTGTAAACTTAATATTAACGTACCACCTTTATAAAGCCATCAGGTATGCGTTTTTAGATGACACAGCATAAGGTGACCTGTACTTGTTCTCAGCTCTTTCAATAGTAATTGCGCTGGCCACCTTGACCAGTAGCAACAGGGCGGCGCCCTAGAGGTTCCCACTTTTCCGGCCCAGCTTTTCCTCTAGAGTTGTTCTACTAACTCTATGTATTCGAACGCCAACGGCCAGGAAACACATTGATACCAATAGGCTGTCGGCTGTCGGTGGCTAACCAAGTACAAAAACCTTGACGCTATAACTAAAAAGCAGCTTCAGCAATCAAATTTAAAAAAAATCAACTGCCTATTTGCCTGAGGTAAAAAAACATCCTTAGACAGCTCGATTGTTTATGTGAACGGTTTGTGTAAAGTAAAAAATTCAGCATGTTCAGCGCCCTTAGCAGAAAAAGCACAAATTAAAGTATTCGACCAAATTACAGTAGCTCCACTTGCGCGCTTACGCTGAAACACGCCTCGATTGATTTTTCGCCCTCTGTGGCCATTTGTTGAACTTGAGAGTGTGCGGGGCCTGGTAAAACCACACAACACCGTAAAACCGCGCGCGTAGCCCCGCTCCTCGGGCCACCAAGCGGGCGCCGCGGCAAGTACTGCAGCGCAAGCGCAATCAGTGCCAGAGGCGGAGTTTGCTGCGCGTCGTCTGCTGCGGTTCCTCCCACTTCGCGTAGCCATGTTGCTGGAAAGGAAGGAGACCTTCATCTAAGCTTCACCTGCAGCCGTGGTCTGGGCTTCTTCGTATTTACCATGTAGTACATCTGAAGCATAGATTTATAAATATGCCTTGTTTACCGTGTCATTTTATACTTCCTTAGCAAGCAAATTCTGTAATCGACCCTCTGTGACAAAAGGTACATTTTAGGAGTAAAAGGCACAGTTCAAATTTTAGGCTTACAGTATGCCTGCGTGCTTTGATAACTGAGTTAGAGAACTACCCGCTCACGCACCATTTCTACAGGGTTTGTGTACTCTCAAGCGCGCACGTAATCTGGAACCGTAGCAGACGACGCGCAGCTAACTCCGCCTCTGGCGCTGATTGCGCTTGCGCATACCACGTGCATACCACCTGGGAGATTGCTCTGGCGTCTCACAGAAAACATTTAAGTTTCGAGGTGAGGCTGCTCGTAATCAATGGCGATGCCAGTTTTGCAGAGGCGTGAAAAAGAAATGACGGCTAACAATGGAAATGCAGTTGCCATTGCAGAAATTCAGGCTCAAGTGAGAGGTCCAAAGGACACTTCACTGCTATCGAGAAGAGTGTACAGCTACAATACGATACGTCGGATACCGTGCTTGCTGGTCTGAATCGAAATGACAAAGAAATATAGGATATTAGGTGCCGAGTTGAGGAAGTAAAGAATGCCAGTGCAATGAACAGCTAACAGATTTCAAATGGGATATCCATGAACTTGAATGGCAGAATAGAAAAATTAACCTGCAATTTCATGGCATTCCGAAAAGAGGTGATAAGGTTTTGCTTGAAAAGGTCAATGCAGTTGCTTCGTCCCTCGAGCTACCACTTTTGAAGGAGTCTGATGTCAGTGCCATGAACCTTTTGTTGGCGAAGTCGAACAGGATACCAGGCATCAATGTCCGTTTTTGCCGGCAATCACTTCGAAATCAGTGGTTCGGGAGGCGCAGGCAAGTGAAATCACCACACCCTATGGTTTACGTTCAAGAAAATCTAATCAAGTAGACATGATCTCTTCTGTGGGAAACTAGGCAATGGGCTCGCCATAAAAAAGTTTACTTTGTTCGGTTCAACAGTGGCAATGTACTTATGAGGCGGAAAGAGGGTGAATGAGCTGTCGTAGTTCGGTCTAAGATCGACCTGGCATGCATTGCTTAAGCTCGATCTGACCATGGTTAAATAGTTGCTTTATCATCATGGCGATCACACATGGTGACCTACAAAACCATGTAAAGGAAGACTACCTATACGGGCTGAAGTTTATTTTTTCATTTGAACGCACAATCCGCCAATAATAAGCACGCGTCTTTCGAAATATCATTTCAACAGCTGGGTTCCCTGTTTGATGTCATCGTGCTAACGGAACCGTGGTACACTGATGACAACGTTTTCACCTTGACTTGCTACGACGTGTTTCCATAAGGCGTCCTTGTCGACGTGGGGGCGGAATATCAATATTGTGAAACGAGACACTAAACTGTGAGCTACTTGACGACCTTACTTTTCAGAAGCTGAGTGCGAAGCATTGAGCATTTTATTGAACGACAAACTTATATAAATTGTTTATCGTCCGCCCAGTGGCTGTCCTAAGTGCTGCAACCATCTTGACAAGAATTTTTGATTACGGTAACTCCAATTAACCTAATATAGTGTTCAGTGGTGATTTCAACATTTATTTATTTATTTTTATTTATGTATTTGTTTAAATAAAAGAAACATTGATTTGCTCACAAAATGCTCAATGGCAAGTGAATCGGTATGGCTATATGAAAGCTTTGGCAAATTAGTATAATTATTTCCCCCACTAGAATAACCGCTCATTCATCTACACTAATCGACTTCTTTCTTATGAGCTTTGAAATTAACCTTATAATATCTGCGGCTAAATCCTGTGATTTGAGTGATCACTTATATATATTTATGCCTATCAATGAACATGTCAAAGAACAGAGAATATACGCACTCGTACAAAACATTACGTCTCGGAATCTAGATAACTTTCAGGTGGATATACAGTTACGTCTTGGGATGCGATTTTTACTGCTGAGGTTGTTGATTAAGCGTTTCAGATTTTTCTACACAACTCCAAGAAGGGTTACAATTCTCATTTCCCGTACAAGCGATTCCGTCCATCTAGAAAAATTCGTAAGCCACGGATCACGTAAAAATTTTTAAATAAACTCAAGGATCAATATAAGATGTCTTGGGTCTTTTTCGCCTCTCATGAATTACAGTTGTTAAAGAGTTATCAAGCATACCGTAATAAGCTGAATAAGGAAATTCAGAATGCTAGAACTGCATATTTCAATAGCACTTTTGTGAAAATACCGGCAACCCTTCACTTACATGGAAAAGACGAATACAATATTTGGTAGCAATAAGGCACTTAACAACCTCTTGAGCTTAAGATTAATGGGACTTTAGCTAACGGTGTAGAATTAGCGAATATCTTAATGATTACTTTGTAGATACGGATCACACCCCTATCGCGGATGCTAACACATGCCGCCAGAAAGAATCGTGCTACGATAGTGTTGTTAAGCAGTATGTCCGAGTGCGAGGTGTTCTCTCTGATTTCAGGCTTGAAAAATAGTAATACCTGTGACTATTAAAACACGCAGGCCCGACCAATAAAATTTATTGCAGGTATTATTATGGTACCGCTCACACGCATTTTCAATCTCTGTTTTTCCAGTGGTACTTTTCCAATGCAGATACAAATCGCGAAGGTGGGAGTCTTTCAAAAAAGGGCGGATAGGAATAACTTAAACAGTTACAGACCTATATCAATGTTGTCCGTGCTTTCAAAGGTTTTAGAAAAAGTTTTACTTTCTTGCTTGTCGTCTTTCACAGACAAACAACCTAAAACGAACGCACAATTTGGGTTTAGGCAGTACCAGTCAACAGGGCTCGCCCTGCTAACACAGAGAGATTATGCAATGGAGAACATCGAACGTGAAAATTTAATATTATTGATATTTATTGATTTCACTAAAGCGTTTGATCCGTTGAATCACCGTCTACTTTTGCGCAAGCAGCAATTCTATGGCATACGTGGCTCAGCGCACAACATTACTCAATCCAATTTGAACAATCGTCGACAGTGTGTAGCAGTTCGTCATCACCTTCCTTCCGTGAAAAGCATTTCTTACGGTGTACCAAAAGGCAATAACCGAGATTAAAAGGGGTTAACCGAGGGGCCCGATTTTCGTTAGGGATATCATAAGAAGCCAGCAAATACTGACACCAAGGACAACATAGGGTGAATTACTTGTGCTTTCTAATTGTATTAAAGAAGTAATAAATTAATGGCAATGAAAGTGGATGAAAAAACAACTCGCCGCAGGTGGGTAACGATCCCACAGCCTTCGCATAACGTATGCGATGCTCTACCAATTGAGCTACCACGGCGCCGTTTCCCCATCCACTTTCTTGGGTATTTATGTTTCCTAGTAGAACCCTGGGAGTGTTAGCCAGTGCCACCGCTCAGAAACCTTGGCAAGGGGTAAAAGATTACAGTTGTCATTTTTGCCTATGCCTCCGCCCCGTTGTCAGAATAAACGCTGCACGCAACAGCCGCGTCACATCAGGAAGGAGCTTTGCGCCAATCATCACACTCTTGCGTGCATAATCATGCGAACAACATTTAAAATTTAGAGTCGAATATCTCGAAGCATAGACACATTAAAATTATTTTAACTAATACTGTGTAGGAACATGACTGTCTCCAACTTTTCAATACAAACATACCCACTTACTTCAGTCGAGAAAGAGTTAATTATTCAAATTTAGCTAATTGGGCTGCTGTCTCCCTGGCCAAATATCTTATTTGTACAGGTGGTCTTCGCGTGCCTCCCAGTGCCTAATTTTATGAAAACCAGAAAGCTTAACTTTGAACACCCTGTATAATGCAAGAAATTGGGAGTGCAGCCATGTGCCCCTTAACTGTACTAATTACGGAGAGAAGAAGCTCAAAAGTACAATTACAAATTGTTAAATTACGTAAATGATCGTGGCATTGTATTACAAAATGTAACCATACTAGAACTTAAGCGTGTTTTTCTATAGTTGGTTCCTTTGTGTCGTTTATTCTTGTTTTGCTTTCTTAGCCTATATAATCGTTCCATACAGTTGAATATGGCTCACAAACTTTCACATTACTCTCACGTGAAATTTGTATAAGCCAGCATGCAAGTTCTTTTTTTGGTCTCTCACTTCTAATATTATTATACCTCCACTAGTTGACCAAAATGCTTGTACATGCATTATTCCTCAACACGTCCAAGAAATTACCTGTAAGTTTAAACCTAAAGTGCTGTGTGTGAGAGAAACCCATCTAACTTCCAAGCACACTAACTTCCTCCGAGAATACATGACTTTCCGGAAAGACCACGAGGTTGCTGTCGCATCATCTGCCGCTGTAGCCATCATTGCTGATAAAAGAGTAGCGTGTCAGCATTTGAGGCTCCAAACGGCCCTTGAGGCCGTGGCCGTTCGACCCGTACTTTTAAATAAACTCATTACCATCTGCTCTTTGTACACACCACCACATTATCAGCTTCACAGACGCGACTTGGAATCATTAATGGATGAGCTCCCGGAGTCCTATTTGATTCTTGGTGATTTTAATGCACACAGTAGCTTGTGGGGCGATTCACGCTGTGATGCGCGAGGTCACGTCATTGAACAGGTGCTTTTTTCCTCCGGAACATGTCTCTTGAATACGAGGGAATACGTGGAATGTGCTTAACAACCCGTATGGGAGTGACCACTTCCCAGTAATCCTAACTACGCCGAAACAAGATCAACTTCCCCCGCAGGTCCCTCGGTGGAAGATTGACTCAGCCGATTGGGAACGGTACCGAACTCCTACACACATGACTTGGACTGAGATGTCTGGTATAACCATAGATGATGCTGTTGCATATTTTACAGCTTTTATACTGGATGCCGCCTGTAAATGTATTACGCAAGCGAGCGGCATGGGTTCCAAACGGCGTGTTCCCTGGTGGAACGATGAATGTAGGCAAGGACGGAGGAACCAGAACAAAGCGTGGGCGCTGTTCGGCGATTCGCCAACAGTAGAAAACTGGGAAAACTTTAAGCATGTCAAATCCCAGGCAAGGAGAACGCGCCGACAAGCAAGACGAGAGAGTTGGGCAAAGTTTATATCAAGCATCAACTCGTATACAGATGAGAGAAAAGTGTGGAATAGAGTGAAGAAAGTTAATGGGCAACAAACGTATTCCTTAACTCTAGTAAATAGCCACGGAGAAAGCTTTGAAGATCAAGCCAACTTTCTTTGTGCACATTTTGAATACATATCGAGCTCCTCACACTACTCCGAAACTTTCCTTAAGTACAAAACGCAAATAGAACAGCAAAAGTTAGAAAGAAAATCTGCTGAAAATCTGCGTAATATATGAGATGTTAAAACAACTACCATACGAAACACAGAAAACCTTCCTTTCCTTTTTGAACGTTATATGGTTTTCCGGGGAGATCCCCTCTGTTGGGAAGGAGGCTATTAAAATTCCACTTCTGAAGCAGGGGAAGGATCCTTCCTCTGTATCAAGTTGCAGACCTATAGCGCTAACAAGTTGCCTCAGCAAATTATTCGAAAAAATGATTAACTGTCGCCTACTACATATCCTCGAATCAAACAAATTCCTCGGCCCATACCAGTGCGGGTTTCGGGAGGGTCGATCCACCAGTGACCATCTCTTACGTATCGAGGCACGTATCCGTGAAACTTTTGTTCATAAGCAGTTTTTTTTTTTACCAGTATTCTTAGATATGGAGAAAGCCTATGATACTACGTGGCGGTTTGGGATATTGAGAGACCTCTCACAGTTAGGTATACTTATTTATTTTATTTATTTAAAGTACACCCTGCAGCGCCGAAGCGTTATAGGAGGGGAGTGGGTACAACATGAAGTGACTAGCACGAGAATGTAATCACACAAAAGGGAGGGATGACAAAGGAGCAATCCATCAAGAAAAAAATAAGTACATGAAAAAAGTACATGAAAAACAGTACAAGAAAAACAGTACAAGAAAAAGTTCATTCATCCTGAAGTCATTAGTATGGAAGACGATTGCAATTACAAATCATTGATTGGTCTTAAAAATGCATCCCGAGGAGCACTCACAACTTCAACTGGCAACTTATATCATTCAGAAATACTGCGGGGAAAAAAAGAAAATTTCATATAGTCCGTTTTGCAGGAAATATCACGTATATTGAAACTGTGGTCTCTCCTGTTTGATATATAGTGGGGTGCTTTAAGGTATTTAAAGGTAATAGGTTAAATGTTATTGAAAGTTATCTGTCTAATCGCACATTCCGTGTTCGAGTGGGCAATGTTCTGTCACGGAAATTTGTACAGGAAACAGGAGTGCCTCAGGGCGGTGTGCTCAGCTGCCCGCTCTTTATAGTAAAAATGAATTCTCTTCGTCTACACATACCACGTAACATCTTCTATTCAACATATGTTGACGATGTGCAGATAGGATTTCAATGAAGTTCCCTTGCAATCTGTGAGCGACAGGTCCAGCTTGGCCTTCTTAACAAGGTCTCCAAATGGGCTGATGAGAACGGGTTCAGACTGAACCCACAAAAAGCACCTGTGTCGTTTTCTCTAGAAAAACAGGCCTGCACGCTGATCCTGAAATTGTGTTGCATGGTGAGCGTCTGCCTGTAAACAAGGAACATAAATTTTTAGCCATAAGTTTAGACGCAAAATTAACCTTTGTACATACAGCACCTAAAGTATCTTAAAAACAAATGCATCACAACAATGAATATCTTAAAGGTGCTGTCACGCACAACCTGGGGCAGTGATAGAAAATGCCTCATGAACTTGTATGAAAGCCTCATACGCACACGACTAGAGTATGGAGCCATAATTTACCAGTCTGCTACTCCAACTGCTCTAAAGATGCTAGACCCTGTCCACCACTTAGGAATTCGCCTATCAACAGGGGCTTTTAGAACAAGCGCAGTCGAAAGGCTTTACGTTGAATCGGATGAGTGGTCGCTTCATCTGCAGAGAACATATTCGTCTTTCATGTATTTTCTGAGAGTGAACGCAAACAGTGAGCACCCCACGTATTCCACAATAAACGATTTGTTCAGTTCTCAACTTTTTCGCAACCGGTCCACAGTGGCAAAGCCTTTCTCACTGCTTGTGAGAGACATAGCTGAAGAAACAAGGGTTCCACTGCTTGAGTACCACCTTATGCCCCCTGTTATACGGCCCCCGCCCTGGCAGTGGCAACCTATACACTGTGATACATCTTTCGTGGCTGTTACAAAGCGCGCGCCTGTCGCGCATATTCGAATGTACTTCCTCGAATTACAGCACAAATACTCTTCTCCGGAATTGTTTACAGCCGCAGCGAAGTGTTATTCTCGCATGTCTTACGCAGCAGTCGGTCCATCCTTTTCACATACCGGTGTTCTGCACCCGAGCACAAGTATCTTCACAGCAGAGGCCTACGCGATATTGGCCGCCGTTAAACACATTAAAGAATTGAATATCCCAGAGGCAGTTATATACAGAGACTCTTTGAGCGTCGTAAACGCATTGAAAACTGTCAATAAATATCAAAACGCCGTAATTGTATCTCTCTAATATCAGCATTATGCACCACCTAGGCGTCCAAGCAGCATATCGTAGTATGTTGGGTGCCGGGGCACCGCGAGATTGAAGGAAACGTGTTGGCTGAACAGCTAGCCACATTCATCCACACGAACGCTTCCAACTCTTCCACGACTGTCCCTGTAATGGACCTTAAGCCCTCCCTAAGGAAAATGCTCAGGGCTTGCTGGCAGCGGTTGTGGGATAAAGAAACAGAAAATAAACTGCATGTTATCAAGCCATCTCTTGGCAACTGGCCGCTGGTATGAAAGAACCGCCTCACGGAAGTAACACTTTGCAGACTTAGAATAGGACACACATAAAGTACATACGCATACCTCTGATCCGGTGGTGATCCACCCACGTGTGATAAACCTGGTGAGCAACTTACCGTGCTTAACATCCTGCTGCAATGCACTCAACTAGACGCTAATTGAAAAAAGCATTTTCTATTACCACACCGGCAACAAATTCCACTTCATCCTCAAATTATTATAGGCATAGAACCTCTCTTTAAACATCAATCACTGTTTCCATTTTTAAAAGCTGTACATAGTTTTCATATTATAGCCCCAGGAAATCCGTAGCACAACCTCTTAACAGAGGTTTCTGCTGCGGTAGCTGCATTAAAAGAAAGCACCTGCCTCCCAGCCTTTGGGCTCAAAGGCCTTAAGGAGACATATATAACAAGAAATATATATATAAGAGTCAGCGTGACCAGCAAACTGCGCACGGTAGCTGGAATTCCTCACGCATAGCTTGCCATCCTCGATCAGTTGAACTCACTGCACGCATAAACTGCACGCTATATGCTTGCTTTCCCCTGCTTGCATGTGAGGGGCAGCTCTGTCGGCCGGCATAGGATACTCAGTGCCGCAGCTGATGCGGCACAGACTGAAGTCGGCGGTGAAGCTTTATAGGGTCGTTCTTTTAAGAAAGGAATGAGGGCGCATTCCTACATGATTCATGCTCACCGGCACGCCCTGTTATTTGACTGCCACGAGTCGCATGTTCCAACACACGACGGCAGTAGTGTAAATGCCTGATAAAAAGAAAAGGTCTCGTGGCATCCCCTCCTCCCGCCCTACTTTATTTGTTCTTCTCGTGTTGTTGTAGCGATGTTCGCAGCCTGTTTCTTTCGCCTTACTATACGCTTTAATGTACAGCGGCCGCGATTACGTGACGGGCCCCACGTCTGCCAAACGAGCGTGATTCAACCTGTCAGATACGTCGGGTGCCACTTTAAGGTGGAATTAGCAATGGCCGGCGGTGAATGCTGCTGCGACGCGCCGGCCTCGCCGAACATGACATAGAACATAGACGAATCGACGAGGGAAGCAGCGAAACTGCTGCAACAGCCGAGCCGGAGAAAAAAAAAAGCGCAGCAGTTAAGCCTCAGTCTCTGTAACACAAATGGGAGCTCAGATTTTGATTAAGGGAAGGAAGAGCGGAGAGGGGGCATGGTGAGAGAGATCTAAGCCAGATTAAAACACACATACGCACAGTGTCCGCGTGCTTATTACTATACCTATATGAACGAGTGGAGGAAAGGCCACGATGCTAAACGGAACAGGCGGGCTGAGGACCGAACGACGGAGGGAGGAACGCAGGAAACAATTAGTTTGAATTTTTAACGCGCATGCATTCGCAGTAAAGCTGCCGCACGCGGCACGAGATCTTTGTGAAGTGGCAGTTCCTAATGAGAGTTGGCTGAACCCCCGCTTCGACAGACGCACCGCTGACTCCGCACAAAGCCAGGCTTCAGCGTAAACGATTTAATGAGCGTTCGGGCCCGTGCATCGACGTTATGATGGCGAGAATGCTTAATTGCTAAGACGATTTCCAGTCCTGCTGAGATTCGGTCCGCCAGATTTTGTCTGCGTTCAAGCGTGCGCCGTTCTTTGCTGTCCGAGGCCCAGAACGTTCGACGGCCGAGACCGAAGAAGCGAGCCGCAATGCGCGCGCGCGGCGCTCTCCTTCGGGGCGGGCATCGAGCGCTCCTTTGACGAGCGGCATGCGAGCGATCGTAGCAAGGGACGGTGCGCGTTCAGAGAAGGGGATCAGCACGAGAGGTCAACGCCACTGGGATGAACCTGCACTTGGCCTAAAGTGTGGGGCATGCGTAGTTTCAACACCAGGGAATGGCGCAGCTGCTCTAGCCCTTTGCACTTTGAGAAAAGTTTGCCCCTTGGAGGCTTAGCTTCTCCCGCAACAATAATCGACCACTGCCTTGCTTGCGCTTCTTTTCTTAGAAACCCAGCTTCATTAACTTCTTGCGTGGCAGAAGTTATGCAGACGCTAGTCGACACAATTTATAACTGGTTTATGGGATGCAATCGAAAATTTCTAGCACGCGGGGCTGTATTTCCTCAAGAGAGTGTCCTCAAAACAGCGTCTTAGACCTGGGTCCTTCGTTTTCTGATAGAACACGATAAACTCCGATTTTTGCACACCGAACAAAATTTGTGAAAGTCGGGTTACACCCGATTTGTCCCGAAAACTTCCCTTTCGCAAAGCATAATAATTCATGGTGTTACAAAACTAACCAACGCTGCCCACCTTCTGCGAGACATATCAACATATATTGTTGAAATTATTAATGCAATAATAGTGTGTATGCCTCTTTCTCGCTTAAGGCTCAAGCGATAACTTGAGTCTTAAGTCGTGCTACATGATCTGATCCACCATTACGGTCGGATCATATCATGAGAAGCCAACAAACATGGACACCAATGAAAACACGGGGGGAATTACTTGCACTTACTAATTGAATTAAAGAAATGATAAATTAATCAAAATAAAAGTGGATGAAAAACAACCTGCCACAGGTGGGGAACGATCGCACGCCTTCGCATTACACGTACACGTGCGATGCTTTTTCCCTCTCATAATCGGCATATATAAATATATGATATATTCAGCGTCTATCGGCCTTAAGTGAACGAAAGCTTGTTGCTTTTTAGTAGCCACACTTGCAGGAACATTACAGTGGCACGCTGCATCGCATTCTCCGCATGTCGCATGTGTGTAAGCGGCTGTAATGTGCTTGGAAACGCTGACGTTGGTCTGCACTTTGAAGAATAGCTGCTTGCTACATTGAGAAGATGTTTGCCCAACTGCGTTTCGTTGCCAGAAGGGGACTTGATTCGTCTAGTTGGTGTTTCATTAAGTTTATTGCAATAACGTATGCTTAGATCCACTAAAACAGGACGACATGGACAAAGGGACCGCCAGATCTAGGATGGACACAGAAACGCTTCCAATGCGTATCGTAGTGTTGGTCGATAAAAGCTTGTAAGATAAAGAATTTCATCACACTTCATGCGAATCATGTCCATGTGCAGTACCTTCTTCCTTTGTTAAGAAATGCACAAAATAAAGTGAGGAAGGGATCGCCAAAGCCCTCTCTATTATTTTCTTTTGTCAGTGTGGTTTACTTGAAACCTAAAAATAATGCGTTACAAGGTGGATTTTTTTTAGATGAGTTCGCGAGATGACGTATGAGCACTTCTAATTGTCATTACATGTTCCTGTGAGTAATTCCACTTGTTTAAATCAAATAACTGGGTACAAAATGATGCGTTGTGCCCATGGTAATTGTTTGTAATGGTCAAAAGAAAAATCGCGTGCTTAGGGCTTCCAGATAACTAAATTCCCGACTCCTCTCCGATTTTTATCTTTAAAAGTAACACCCGATATTTCTCCGTTGAAATTTGAAGAAATATAAATACCGAGAACAAATCAGTGAATTAGTGAAGAAAATATGGTTTTCTGTTACTGGGTGTTTCTGTGTACATTACAAAAGCACACGACTACGTTGAAGATAGGGATGGTTGGTAATTCAGCATAATCTGCACAGCGCGACAGCAAGCAAAAAAGCACGATGGAGACCAGCACTGACCTCCAACTTCATTTTCGAGAAACACACATGTATACATACACTCAGGTGAACACAATCGCAATGCCGAACCCATGAACAAGAATAAGGATGGATGGATGGCTGGATGAATGCTATGAGCGTATCCTTTGGAACGGGGTCGTGGCTTGTGCCACCAAGCTCTTGTTATTATATGGCCTAATGTCCTACCTATCGTCTTAAGAAAAACTAAAGAAAGGAAGAATTCCCATCCCCAAACTTTCTGAACCCCTATTGGGAACTTTGTTTTGTATGTCTCCTTTTTTTTGTCGTTTCCCAACTTTCCTTCCACCAATCTTCCAATCGCCTCTTACTAATCTATATTGCGGACATGTTCACTTTCTCCCTGCTCTCGCTCAAAACAAAGGCTTGAGGAGGCCAGAGGTGCCTAAGTCGACCGCTGGGCAGATATCTTCTCATTCTAATAAAACATGGTTCGTCGTTTCCCTAAATGGACGATAGATGATCCATCGTTTCCGTATAGGGAAACGATGGCGTATGCTAATGTTATTGCTTTACCGCGGCAAGCACGTGTCACGTAGCAGTGACGGCGAAGGAGGCAGCAAAACTGTGATTAACGAAACTAGCGTTTTATTGGGCGAACTTGTGTCCTCAAAAGCAGGCTACACTCAAAGAGCAACGATAGCGGCGAACACACTCGGCGATTGTCGAAAATCTGATCAGCGGGTCCAGCGCGTCGGCTTTTATACACCAGACATTGAATGTTCCAAAGTAATCGTGGGGACCCGCATGTCTTCCACAAAGTTCTATACTATTCGCGTCGCGCATATATGCAATCAGATTACACAAGCTTCGGTGCCAGACAGGGGATGATACCATCGATAACATTCCACAAACTTCCGATACATGCAGGCGCGTCCTGCGCTGTGCGATAACATTTGTTAGGCAGTGACAAGTGGTCGCCCCGAAAAGATAAACAAGTACACGTGTCACACATGCTTGTTCTTCTTTGTAGTATCTCGCTTTATAAGTGCGTGTTCGCATCGCGTAGCACGAGAAACATGCAGTAAAAATACTTCAACGGAACGAAAGGCTTGTTATCCTGCACGCAGATAAAAGTAATGTAACTATTGTGCTGGACAAGGACGACTATAGAACGAAAATGTCAACTCTGCTTCAAGGTACGGCCACCTACGTCAAGTTGAACTGGGTCCTGACCAAGAAGCTACAGTCCGAGCTTCAAGAGCTGCTTACTGTAGGTTTCAAAATCGTCCTCCCGAAAAGAAGACATGTATTTTCACCTCTGGTGCCACAACGGTTCTTCACCAGCTATATGCGGTGGGCTGAAGATACACAAGCCCGACATACGTTTACGCCCAATTGTTGACGTTACACTCTCTCCGCTTCACAAGTTATCAAGCTATCTACATCAGGTGCTACGACCAGTTGTCGGAAACACATGCTGTAATGTTCAGACTCGGCACATTTTGTCGGCATTCTGAAGTAAATTCACTTGGATGACGAAGACTGGTCGGTTTTGCTTTGGCGTGAAATCAATGTTCGCATCAGTACCTATAGATTTCGCCGTGGAAAGCTGCAAACAAGCGCTTAGCATAGATTCGTCTCTCCCCTCAAGAACCCCATTCGAGGTTGAAGATCTCTGTCGCCTTCTGCACTTCTGCCTTAGGAACACTTACCTCGGGTTTAATGGGAACTACTGCAAACAACTTTTTGGCACAGCCATGGGCGCTTCCGTTTCGCTGACGTGTGCAAACCTGGCCTTGGAAACCATCGAGAGCAAAGCTTTGGCTACCTTCGCGTGGCCGCCAAAAACTTTCCCTTGTTACGTAGACGAGTGTTTCTGCGTGATCCACAAGTCGGAAGGGCAGCCATTTCTGGACCACCTGAACTCTATTGAACGGTCTATCAAATTCACGGTTGAAGAAGAAAGCAATGGATGAATTGCTTTCCTCGACGTCCTTGTACAACGCTCTTTCGGAAGCTGCTCTACAACTGTGTATAGGAAGCCCACACATTCGGGCAAGTACCTCAGCTTTACTTCGATGCATTCCAAGAGACACAAACGCTCTGTGGCGGCTTCTTTGTTCAAGCGTGCGTCCCGCCTTTCCTCAGACAAGTCCGCAGGACAGTAGAAATTCAAAAGACTAAAAAATGATCTCGCTGGTAATGGTGACCCTCGCCAACTTCTACGTCGGCAGGAACTCTGCTCCACAGAGCCTCCCAGAGCCAAACCGGCTCATTTTATGCAAAATTTACCCATACTCTATGCTCCCGGCATAAGCGAAACGCTGACGAGAATTTTCAATAATTATGGCGTACAAGTCGCGCACGTGCCATCATACAAGTTAAGAAGCCAACAGGTCCGCGTGGAAGACCCATTGGAACGTGCAAGTCACTCTGGACTGATATATAAGATACCTTGTCATGACTCCCGCACATCGTTAATGGAGAAATAGGCAACTTCAGACGACGTATCAGGCCGCACCAAAATAACATCGACCCCCCTGAGGAACCCAAGCCGGTAGCCCAAAGCTATTCAGAGATACTAAACTACTACAGAGGCATCAGACGAAAATACCCGCCCCCTCACAAACAACTAAACAGAGAAGACGCCGTAGCATGGCGACAGCTACAAACGGGAACATTCCCGTGCCTAAACATGCTAAGCAAGATCTACCCCACGCAGTACGAGAGCAAGTGCCCATGGTGTGGAGACAAATCAACCCTATACCATACCACATCGGCTTGCCAGAAAACAGAAGGGTTAGCCATAATAAAAAACCCGAGTGCGGAACAGTGGGAGAGGATGCTATCCAGCGACATCCTGAAAGTCCAGCAAGGACTAGTAAGGCGTGCACGCAGGGCAGCTACCCTCAGCGGAGCCCTGGACTAGGGGAACCGACCCTGGAGAGAAGATGGAAGACTCCATTTGATGCCGCAAAAATCACGGCAAAATAGAGCAAATAAATGTTTTTCATCATCATCATCATCATCATAGCTAAGGCAAAAACCGCAGCCAACGCGGTAGCTGAACATCGCCTTAACATGGGCCCCAACATTGTTTGGAATTCTGCAACTATCATCGACACGGAAAAATAACTATCAACCCGCCTTCTTTTCTAACTATTACTAATCCAGTCGACGCCCCTCCGACTAAATCGTACACGTGGAAGTCTACCTGAAATATACACCAGATCGCTGCGCCATCTACTAGGTATATAAGGCACGGACCAGCTTGTCTTGCCTTTATGTGAACAAGAGACCCGTAGGGCATTCGAAACGTCATAAACTCCGTTTTTTTTTTCCAAACTTTGGCGAGTGTTTGTTTGCTGTCAAGAAGAAAATGTACATTCCTCGCCAGACGGTGTTCCTTTGAACCCTGGACCAATTTTATCGCCTGCAGCGTTAATATGTATATAACCGATGTAATGGTCACTGGTCTATACGAGTGAATTCTATCTTTCTCCCAGTTACCTTTATAAATAAATTTTATTCTACTCTGTCGCCAACTGTCTGGTATTCGTCTGTCTTTAAGGTTTCTTCTAGTGCTTTCTATAGCGGTTCCGTACTTTTCAGTCCTAGTTCATTAATGAACCTAAAAGGAACTTCGTCTAGCCCTGTGGCTGTGCGCTTAGAAATGTTCTCTGCGGCTTTCTTCGAGTTAAATGTGTCAGTCCCAGCTCCTTTTCCAACTGGTTCTCTTTAGTGCTCTTTTTTTCCTCAAATACAGCCTCGTCATTGGCTTGGAAAGATTCGGCTGTTATTTTTTTAATGTAATTTAATGCCGCGTCTACTTACAATTTGTTTCCATATTCTTCTAGGATATTTTGAATTCGGCGAGTCCAAATTTGAAGGGTTCAAATTTGAACTGGCCGTTTTTCGCTGCTTGCTCCGTTTCCCAACTACACATTTCATTTCCAAAACGATGCGTTTATGGTCACTCCCTATACTGCTGTACCCTTCCTCGTCAATGACCATTTCTCTCAGCTTATCAATTCCTTCTGTCATAAGGGAGTAATCAATGACTGATTGCCGGTTTTCCACTTCCCACGTGATCCTCCCTTCACACTTAGGCCCTGTATTCGCGATAACGAGGTTATGTTGCTCACAAACATCTAACATTGACTTCCGCTTGTTGTGAGTATAACCATTTAGATCCTGTATGTGGGCATTCATGTCACCTTGTAAGACAATTTCAGCATCATTCCCGAGACCCCTAATATCAGCACTTAGGCATTTCGCTAACTCTTGATTCTTCTCTCTGCAATTATTTCCAGTCTGCGAGTACGTTACGCCCATTTTAGCAGGTAAGAAGTTTGGGCGTGTTGGTGGGATGCATACAGACTGGTATACATAGCGCAAAAAATGACACAGGGACAAGCAGGTCCCTATGCTCCTCAAGTGTTCCTGCTTGTCCCTGTGTCATTTTTTGCGCTGTGTACCCCAGTCTGTACGTTACGCCCAGCCAAGTTTTCTTTCCACTCATCATGCCTTGCTGATGAAGCATCGCACTGACACGGTCACGGTGAAGACACACAATGCACGACACTCGCTGCACTCGCAGCTATTTTATTTCAGAACACATACTTCATATTTATATACCTGTGCATCCTCAGGCGTCAAAGATAATCAAGGCAAGGTAAAAGGCATACTTAAATTTGTTTGCTTGCGCATACTCAGGCGTCAAAGATAGGCACCTGTTTATCACGGTGTGCAATCCTATCCTATCTGTTGCAGCCTTAACAAACATTTTTTATTACACAATCTTTTTTCTTCCTTTAGTGTTCTTCCAAAAAGGCAACCTCACCATGGCTTAGACGTACCGATGGCTGACTGATACAACCCACTAACTTCTTGTGAATGTGAAAAGTATATTCTTCTGTATCTTCGCCGTGTCTGTGTCAGTGGGCTCCTTCACCAGCAAGGTATGCTGATTAATCACCAACTAGCCGAACTTTCCACATTGCTGAATTTCTTTCCGCTCATTGTGAATGATAACCCAAGATGCTCTTGACATTTTGAATTTCCTCTTTCTCATTTGGCTTCCTGATGTATGAGCATTCCGACTCCCCATCCCTTTCCCGTTTAGCGCTAGGAACATCGCCAAAGAGCCCCTGTAGCGGTCGCCCCCGGAAACATGCACGTTTTCAATGGGAGAGCGTTGTTTTTCGCGAATAACTAATCATAGATCCCATCTTTAAAAAATTTCGCTTGGAAGTTGGTTCGACGTGCCTAGCCCAATATCTTATGCCAAGCGGTGCCATTATTTACGGCTGAAAACCCGTTCCAATTGGCGTGCGAAGTTAGAAGTATGGGAGTCGAAATTTTCGATATTTGGTGGCATCTGTGTCTAGCAAACAAGGTTATAAAGAGAGATAAGGGGCCTCATAAAGGCTGGCCAACATTTCGATAGGAGGACCTATCTTCGTTAAAGGCGGCCTCACCGTCCTCGGCATGTTAGCTTTAAAGGGTTAGTGCAGTGAGGTCGGGTGCGGTTGCTGTCAGTGGCGGCTGGTTGTAAAGGGAAAGACTTCAAAAAGAACGAGCGCTGTCGCCTGACGTATGCGAGCGTGGTTCCCAAGACGAGGGGATGAGAGCGGGAAGGTGAAGAGAAAAGGAAAGAAAGAAAAAAAGAAAAAGAAGACACCAAGAAGGAAAAAAAAGAACAAAAAAAAGAAGGGCATGCGAGGGTGTTGGGGAAGCGAGAGGTTAGGGAGCATTCAGGGGAGTCGTTGGCTGCATATTTTTGTGGCTTTAGAAGAGCCGGGGTGTCTTTCGAAGGAGTCTGGGGTGCAATGCATGGGGAAGACGGAAGGAAGCGGCGTGGTCTTTCAAGGGACGTTGGCCCCAGTAGGTCAACGCAGGCTTCGTCACGGCCGTATCAGAACTGGCGATACCTGTGTGGCAAAGACGTCGAAAAAGGTATCCTGGCGTCTGGGTAATTGGAATGCGTTGATGGGGGTGTTTAAATAAAATATAATAGAAACAGACAAATAAAGGGGGGAACTACAACCCGTATAACAAATAGGAGGATGACATTAGTAAAAGCCGGCGGAGGCAGGTGCACATGGCAAAAGGGGTCGTACAGTTGATATAAACGTAAAAACAAGAAAGACTATAATAAATTGAGTAGTCGGCAGGGAAAAATTGGAAATGTAGGAATAGGTGAGGTTAAGGAATTAAAGTTAGCTGGTGACACAATGGGGGTTGTGCCTTGGTTGATGATAGGAGAATTTCAAATTTAAGTTACAGCTTTTAAAGACTCCAAGTTGCCACGTGCCAAATTAATTCCGGTCGGGTGTAATCATTTAAACTTGTGCACTAGTGGCATTTAAAGCTTAAATTTAAAACGATTGAATAATTGAAGAAATGTGAGGAATGACAATGAGGGTTTGCTAGAAATGTTCCCCGACTGACATCGGTTACGACCCACATCGATACGGTGTTTTGTCACGATCACGCCAGCGCCTAATGAGCACCATTTATCATTTTCTCCATTGTCGGCAAATAAAATCTAAATGCGTGTTTTGTCGTGTGTGAGTAGCACAATGTCAGCTGAGCCTTTCATAAGGTCCACTAATCCACACATTCCCTCTTCTGCCATGATGCCGCAAGACATGTCAATTTCGCGCTGGAATGTCGCCCTTTCAGTTTGCCAGAAAGCTTAGGGAAGAACATGAGACGAGCAGGCCAAGTTTTGAAGTAGTCCTGAGGTTTGAGTAAAGTTTCGTAGGGAATCTTATTATCCTTTATTTATTTTATTCATTTTATTTCGATACCCTCAATCGCCGAGGCATTTCAGAGGGCAGTGGATGAGAATATATAAACAATCAGAAAGACAGAATGAAGAGCGCAACATTAAACAGTATTAGCGACAAATTATAAATGTGAAATTAAATATAACAGAATGAAACAAGCAAAACAAAAATAACTGCACTGAAGTGAAATAAACACAGCATATTATTCATTAATATAGCCAAATATTTAAAAAATTGTGTGCAAAATAAAGAAAAGACAGGTGCTCAATGGCACAGTTGCCGTCGAAAGTTTACGCGGTCAACGTTCTGCGAGCAAATTCAGTTTCAACGTAGCTAGGCCCGCAGTCAGCAAAGCTATACAAAGCGGTTGTTATTCTAGACCAATACGTGCTGTGAATCCGAATATCACGCTGCGTGCCTAGGTTGTGGAAATACCTTTTCTCTTTCAGATCCCACGGTCCGTGAGCTTTTGACGCTGACTGCTCGTTCCGAAGGCGGTAGGCCGCTTTTTGGCCAATAAGGTTGTGACAAGCGCCGAGCTCTTGATGATGGAATACTCGAGCGTAAAATGGTAGACATTCAGGCGACTTCCCGACGCAAATCTAGCGGTAGAACCTCAGCGTGACTTTTGTTTAGTTACACTGACGGTGAACGAACAGTCGCAGGGAATGAATCTTGTCACCGTGCGACGATTCTGGACAGGCTCGAGTGTACTGCGTAGGTTCTGCGCGGAGTAACGATTTTTAAGTTTTACGGCATTTTTAAAAATCACCTGTGGCCGATAGCATAATTCTTGCACTTGAGCTGAGTTATCGAAGAGGCGGGCATCAGTAGCACGAGAAATCGAAACACATATTCTGCTAATTAACAAGACCACTAATTAGCTTATTTTTTTAGTTTCAAGTATCAAGTTTATTACCATAAATGCAAAATACAATACGTACATGGTGATACATTTTGAAGAGGCCCAAAAGTCGGAACTGTAGGAGGGCCTCCTTTTAGAATCGGATAATAAAATTTCAGTAAGCACAGGTATGAATTCACAAAAATATAATAAATGATTAATAAGAACGCAAAGGAACGTCGATAGAGACAACGCAAAACTCATTAATATGCTAATTAAAGTGACGAAAGCTACTACGTTTTCAAAAACTTCACGGCGCATAATGCAGTTTACGAATTGCACTACGTCTTGCACTGCGTATCCGCTTGAAGTGAATCTTCAGGATGACAGCAGCTTCGGGATATCTCCTAACGTGTGGGACGAAATCACTTAAAGGTACTTTTGTGCCTAAATGCATAAAAGAGTTTTCCTTAAAGATTAGTAAGTGGAACAACAGCACATATTTAAGGCGAGTTTGATGGCGCTTATCTTTAAACTGCGATCATTCTGGAAATGCATTCCAAGAGAATACATCTTGCAAACTCACCAGCTACAATTTGTAAATTGCAAGATGTGCCTGAAGTAATTAATTAATTTAATTAGTGAATGTATTTAATTACATGAATAGGTGTCTCGATTTCTCGCGCAAGAGACTTGCACCTCTCTGGATGATCCAGTTTAAGAACTAGAATTATGTCGGCAACAGGAACTTTTTTAAATTCCATAAAACTTAAAAATGATCACTCGATATATGTCGCTGAAAACTCCATACTAATTCCATACTGCGCAATCTCATTCTAAATATGGCCGGTCTTACGCCTACCAATTCTTTAGCAATCAAAAAAGGTAAGCGGTTGTTTCTTGAGGCGCAGCCAAGGCCTCGAAATCCAGCCGCCTTGGATAAAAACAGGAATTCCACCATCACGGCCTTCGTTGCGTGTAAAAAAATTATTGTGATAGCCTTGCAGGGAAAACAGACGAATAAGCTCTTGCCCAATATTTATTTCGGCTATTACGACATCAGCTTTGTCACACACAACACCAACTTGGAAACAAAATTTATTCCAGTGCTTGCGAATACTGCGCACGTTTACGTGAAAAACAATGAACGTGTTTTAGCCAACTTTTGAACGAATATTAGAGAGAGAAGGAAAATCACGGAATTGTTCGCACACAGCAATGAATCAAGAGCAGGTCTACAACATACAAAGCGGAAAGAAAGAGCGGTCAGGCTAGCTAAGTCAAGTCACAAGGACCTATTTACGCCCAATCAAGTCACCCTCCCTCTTCCGAGAATAAATTTGCCATTTTTCACCCACACGAACTTGCTTGAAATCAACTTCCTTAGCCTTACACGTCGGCGACCAAAACAATTCTCTGTCGTATTTTGTCAAGTTTTCGACGAAGAAAATCGAGAGACCATTCGGCGACCGAATACGACATGGCCGGTGTCAAGAATGGCGAGTTGCGCAACAAGATTGCCACCTTGCCACCCGATTACGACAAGGGGTGCAAGACGCGCACCTCTCCCTCTCCGTCGCTGCAGCTGGGAGGCGTTCAAAGAAGCAGCCTTTGCGCTGGAATCCGCCGCCTTCCACCCGCCCCATCGACATTGTGACGGGACTAGTTCGGCGTGTGTGAACAATGATTGCGGAGTTCCCCAACGCGGAGCTGATTTGACACGCCTGGACAAGCTGCCGTGGGGACGACGTTTTTTCGTGCGTCTCACGCTTCGGAGTGGCGCAGAACAACGAGCGACCCTGGATCGGCTCCGATAGTTCCCGGAACGGCACCCCGCGCGGTTGCCTCTGTGTACAGAGCGCGGTTGCCTTTGTGTACGTAAACTGATCTTCAGAGCAGCTGCGAGTTGGTGATGTGTAAACGAACAGTCGCCGCGTCGTAGGACCGGCGGATCGAGTGTATAAAAACTGTGGTTGTGCGAATGTTGAACACACTTCTCTTGAGCAGTCATGTTAGACTGAGTCACTTCTCTCATGCAGTCATGTTGGACTGTTACTCTTTTTCTCAAGCAGTCATGTTAGACTGATTTAATTTCTGTAAATAAACCCTTTTCCTCGTTCTCGATGAGAAGCAGTTCTTCACTTCATCAACGATCTCAGCGTAAATAAGTTGGACGACGGCATGGGCCAGCTACCTTCGAATTCATGCCGTACTCCAATCTTGGCAAAGGACCACGGACGATGGGATTGAGCCCCCAATCCTGACAACTGGCTGACAGCGGTGAGATGGACTTTGCGACATGGTGCTGTATCTGCGGTGAGTGCATGGTTTTTGCTTTGACTCTCTAGGCTTCATTTTGGGGTTGTTCTGTTTAGAACAGTAGGGAAGCTAGATTGTTGTGTGTTAGCTAGGTTGTGTTTTCCTAGCTAGATTTAGAGAGCAGAATCAAGGCAGTAAAGCAGCAGTCATGGAGTTAAGGACACTGCTGAGAGACGAGTTGTTGATTGTTGGTGAGGAACTGGGCCTAGATGTACGCAAGGAAATGCTCAAATCGGAATTATTGGAGCTAATTTCCAATCAGGCCAGTGAGCAAGATATTGAAATGGGATTGGAACTTCTCAAAAAGAGAGAGAAACGGGAAAGAGAAAGAGAAGAACGGGACAGAGAAAAACAAGAGAGAGAGGAACGCGATAAAGATCGCGAGTTAAGAAAAATGCAACTGGAACTTGAAAGCAAACGTTTGGAGATGTCTCAAGGAAGTGAAGGCGCTCTTGGTCGATCAAGTGAGGCAGAATCGTACCGCATGGACAGGCTATTAAAGCCATATGAGGTCGGGACCGACATAGGCTTGTTCCTAAGCAATTTTGAAAGGACTTGCGAAAAGATGAACTTCGGCCCGAGTACATGGCCACAGCGGTTGCTATCTATGTTGCCGTGTGAGGCGGCGGAAGTAATCGCCAGATTGAGTGTGCAGGATGCATATGATTATGCAAAAGTTAAGGCTAGTCTCCTGAAGAAATACCGCCTTTCAGCCGAAGCTTTTCGGCAAAGGTTTAGGAGCACAGGCAAGAAAGATAGCGAGGGCTATCCGGAGTTTGCATATAGCTTAAAGGCCAACCTAGTCGAGTGGCTTAAAAGCGCGGAAGCGTACGACAGCAGAGACATGATCATTGAATGCATGTGTCTAGAGCAGTTTTACAAAACCATCCCCCAAGCTGTGAAACTGTGGGTGCAAGACAGAGGTAATGTAAACACTGTGGAAAGGGCGGCTGAATTAGCCGAAGAGTACGCAACCCGTAGAAAGTTGAACGCCGAGGAGGGAAACTGGGACGGTCGAAATAGACCGCGGAAACCATTTCCGTTCAAAAAGGGTGCGCAAACTAGACGATCCGAGCCTGTAGACATGGCGGAAAAGCCCGCAGAAAAGAGCGAGGAGAAACTTAACGGAGAAACCGCACAAAAAGAACAGAAAAGAAAATTCGAATCTGTTAGACCAATTCGCTGTTACAAATGCCACAAACTGGGACATATAGCTGTAAACTGCGAGAAGACTAGCGTAGTTTTTTCCTACGTGGAGGAAAAAGATGAGAATATGGAACTTTTAAGTCCATATCTCCACGACCTGCAAGTTAATGGAAAACCATGCCGAGTGCTAAGAGACAGTGCCGCCACGCTGGACATTGTCCATCCGTCTTACGTGATGGTAGATGACTTCACCGGAGAAGTAGCATGGATAAAACAGGTTGTAGAAGAACACAGCGTGTGTCTGCCCATGGCCAAAGTCAAAATCAGTGGACCATTCGGGGAGCTAGAGACTGAGGCTGCAGTTTCCAAATTTTTGTCACGGCAGTATCCCTACATCTTTTCGAATCGTTCGAATCAGTTACTGCGTGACAGAGGGCTCAAACTGGGAGAGGGCATAGTAGAGGCATTGACCCGAGGCCAAGCTCGTAAGATCGCGGCGCTTTCGGCTGAAAATGCTCAAGCTCCTCCAGCGGAAGCAGAAAAGGGAATAACTTCAGTGCCCGAATCCGAGCTAGGCCCGAGGGACAAAAGAACAGTTGAGGAGAGCCTGCCAGCTGACCAGCTCAATGAGAGCGTAGTACTAGAGTGTCGGAGTTCTAGCCTGCAGGAAGAGAAAGCAGACGCGCTCACAAGCGAGACAGGGTCGTTATTATCACCGGCCTCAAAGAACTTTGATCAACTCTTACGCGTGGATAGAGAGTCACTGGCAGCTGAGCAAAAGAATGATGAGAGCTTAGCTAAATTACGTGACATAGCTAAAGAAGGCATTGCTAGGCGCAACGTAACGATACATGAGAGAGGAGGATTGTTGTATCGGCATTACAGAGATCGAAAGGGTAAGATTTTAGATCAGTTAGTCATACCTACTAAGTATAGGGAGGACCTTTTGAGTCTTTGTCATGGAAATGGGTGGTCCGGCCACCTAGGCATAAACAAATCAAAGGAAAGATTGCTTATGGAATACTACTGGCCTGGCTGTTTCAAAGATGTAGAAAACTTTGTAAGATCATGCGACGCCTGCCAGCGTTCTGGTAAACCAGGAGAGACATGGAAAGCTCCACTGAAGGTAGTGCCCTTAATAACAGAGCCTTTCAGACGACTTGTAATAGACACGGTAGGGCCTCTTCCAAAAACAAAATCAGGCTACAGGTACTTGTTTACCATGCTGTGTCCGGCTACCAAGTTTCCAGAAGCAATCCCTTTGAAAGAGCTCAGCTCCACCGAAGTAGTAGACGCGCTTTTGACAGTGTTTGCACGAGTTGGGTTTCCAGCCGAAATTCAGGCAGACCAAGGGTCAATATTCACGAGCGCACTGACTTCCACATTCTTGCAAAAGTGCGGGGTAAAGTTAATACACAGTTCTGTCTATCACCCTCAGTCAAACAGTGTAGAGAGGTGGCATTCGGTGCTTAAGGGAGTTTTGCGTGCGCTCTGTTACGAGCACAAGGAGGACTGGGAGAACTGTCTGCCGGCAACTTTGTTTGCTTTGCGAACGGTTCCACATGAAGCGACAGGGTTCTCACCAGCAGAACTAGTGTATGGGAGGACACTCCGTTCTCCACTGAGAATGTTAAGAGAGATGTGGGAGGAAAGAGGGGAGAGTCCAACCGTGGTTGAATACGTGCTAAATTTACTGGAACGGCTAAGCGCAACCCAAGAACTAGTCGGAAAGAACATGGCACTAGCTCAAAAGAACGCGAAGTTCTATTACGACAGAAATGCGAGGCTTCGTACGTTTAACGCCGGAGACCAGGTAATGATCCTCAAACCTTCAAGAAAGAACAAGCTTGAAGTTCACTGGGACGGGCCCGTTAAAGTGTTGCACAAACTTTCAGAAACTAACTATGCTTTGAGAATGCCCGGTCGCAGGAAGGAAGTGAGGATATATCACTGTAATTTGATGAAGCCATATGTAGAGCGGAGCGGAGTCGTTAACTATACTGTCAAAGAGCCGGATGGCATTGGTACCAAGTTTAAGGAGTATAGGGCAACCTCCAACTCTGAAATCGGCCTAGAAGAAGTAGTGGAACACTCGGTAAGCTCTCATGCTCTAAGACCCGAGCAGCGAGATGAGCTAAAAGGGGTGTTAGGGGAATATCTCGACAGATTCAGCGATCGGCCGGGTAGAACCGAACTGATAACGCATGAAATTGAGCTGACCTCTACCGAACCAGTAAGATCAAAACCTTACAGGGTGTCTCCAAGACAGAGAGAGATTATGGAGGCAGAGATACAGCGCATGCTAGAGTTGGGAGTTATTGAGCCCGCTGAGAGTGACTACACGTCACCGCTAATACTCGTAGAAACCCCTAACAAGGACCCTCGTCCGTGTGTTGACTACAGGAAGTTAAATGCGATCACTAGGGATCAGCTGTACCCGATACCCAACATTGAGGAACGAATTGAAAGAGTTAGCGCTGCTAAATACATTTCAACTATAGATCTCGTGCGGGGGTACTGGCAAGTTCCCCTTTCAGAAAGTGCCAGCCGCTATGCCGCATTCATCTCGCCTGTAGGCACTTTTCGCCCTCTCGCACTCAGCTTCGGGCTGAAGAACGCGCCGTTTAGCTTCTCTAAATTAGTGGATATTGTCTTAAAAGACTGGCAGGAGTTCGCCTTGCCTTATCTTGATGATGTAGCCATTTTTTCGGACAGCTGGGAACAACACGTGTCGCACCTCAAACAGGTGTTCTCACGGTTGAGAGAAGCCGGCTTAACGATGAAAGCGGAAAAGTGTAGGTTTGGTTGTTCGCAGGTTACTTATCTGGGCCATGTTGTTGGTCAGGGCATGAGACGGCCGGCTGAGCTGAAAATAGCGACGATTGGAGATTTTTCTCAGCCGCGCACGAAAACGGACGTTCGTTCATTTTTGGGACTTGTGGGGTACTATCAACGGTACATTCCGAATTACTCGCAATTGGCAAGTCCATTAACAGACGCCCTCCGAAAGGGAGCACCGAGTAACGTACACTGGGATAAGGACAAAGAGAACGCTTTCCAAAGTTTGAAAACGCTATTGGTTTCTCGCCCTGTGCTTCGCGCGCCAGACTACACAAAGGAATTCATAGTTCAATGCGACGCAAGCGACAGAGGTATGGGCGTGGTACTTAGTCAAGTCGGCGACGATAACGAGGAGCATCCTATCCTCTACGCCACCCGTAAACTAAATGTAAGAGAGGAAGCCTACAGCGCTTCAGAGAAGGAATGCGCTTGTTTGGTTTGGGCCGCCCAGAAGTTGTCGTGTTACTTGTACGGAGCGAAGTTCATCTTCGAGACCGACCACTGTCCTCTGACGTGGCTCAATCAAATGTCACACAAAAACGGCCGCTTGCTCCTATGGAGCCTCACTCTCCAAGAGTACAACTTCTCCGTTAGATATAAGAAGGGAAAGTTGCATAGCAATGCGGATGGTTTGAGCAGGCTAATTTGAATTCTGCGTTTGAGGGTCCCGCCTAAATTTTGGGGTTACTAGTGTTAGCTTTTCTTTAGGCGAAGAAAATCCCCTCTCATTCAGCAGAATTCCCTCCATTAATTGCTGAATTTGTCAGCAGGAATTTGCTTCAGAAATTGGCATAGTGAAATGTAGCATTTTTTTTTGTTTCTGCACTTATGTTGTTGCTGTTTTTTTGAAGCCTAGCGAGTCTAAAGTGAGAGCCAATGCACGTCATCTCGGCGCAGAGCCGTGTTGTGGGGTTCATTTTGCAGTTGCCTGTCCTTGTTGGATGTTTTGGGGCGGTGACATCAATGCACAAGTGGTCGCTGCGAGCCAAGACATCAATCCCCCCCCCCCCCTGACCAGCAGCCGTTCTCTTCCTGCCTAGCGGTTGTCAGCGCTAGACAGTCAAGACTTTTCGGGCCATGGAGGCGCTGTCAAGAATGGCGAGTTGCGCAACAAGATTGCCACCTTGCCACCCGATTACGACAAGGGGTGCAAGACGCGCACCTCTCCCTCTCCGTCGCTGCAGCTGGGAGGCGTTCAAAGAAGCGGCCTTTGCGCTGGAATCCGCCGCCTTCCACCCGCCCCATCGACATTGTGACGGGACTAGTTCGGCGTGTGTGAACAATTATTGCGGAGTTCCCCAACGCGGAGCTGATTTGACACGCCTGGACAAGCTGCCGTGGGGACGACGTTTTTTCGTGCGTCTCACGCTTCGGAGTGGCGCAGAACAACGAGCGACCCTGGATCGGCTCCGATAGTTCCCGGAACGGCACCCCGCGCGGTTGCCTCTGTGTACAGAGCGCGGTTGCCTTTGTGTACGTAAACTGATCTTCAGAGCAGCTGCGAGTTGGTGATGTGTAAACGAACAGTCGCCGCGTCGTAGGACCGGCGGATCGAGTGTATAAAAACTGTGGTTGTGCGAATGTTGAACACACTTCTCTTGAGCAGTCATGTTAGACTGAGTCACTTCTCTCATGCAGTCATGTTGGACTGTTACTCTTTTTCTCAAGCAGTCATGTTAGACTGATTTAATTTCTGTAAATAAACCCTTTTCCTCGTTCTCGATGAGAAGCAGTTCTTCACTTCATCAACGATCTCAGCGTAAATAAGTTGGACGACGGCATGGGCCACCTACCTTCGAATTCATGCCGTACTCCAATCTTGGCAAAGGACCACGGACGATGGGATTGAGCCCCCAATCCTGACACCGGGAAGGAATAACTCAACGCCGAGCTGATTGGCCAGTCTGGAAACAGTAGACGTTCTCGGTGAAACTTTAGGGTAAGCGATGAATTTCGAGGTTAGAGGGCCTACTATACTGCTCAGAGGCGTTTATTCCACTTCGAAGGCTTTGAATGATAGGTGCTTGTGAAGCGACCTGATCCTCAAGTATTGGCACTCTCGCCCACAATGCAGAGACGTTTTTCAAAAGGATAGGCAGTTGGGCGAGTTCGTGCGGTAACATGATTTTGGCTTCTAGCGCGATGTGAAACACGGACACAGAAAGGAGCAGACAGGACGAGCGCTAACTCTCAACTAAATTTTTACTAAAACGAAGAACATATATATAGGTGATTGCAAAAACCATAGCATAAGGACATGACAAGGTAAAAAGCATCAGTTAAACATATCAGGGGCTACGGAAGTCAAAGAACAAAAATTACTTCAGATTAGTACACTCTAAAAACAAAGAGAGTTCCAGGCACTCTCTTTGAGGGAGTAGCGGCTTGTCCCATATTTCACTCTCTTTTCGAGAGTAGATCGACCCTCTTTGAGAGAGAGAGTAGGTCAACTCCTGTTGACACAGTTTTGTTACTCCACCGCAAGGGATTGCTAGTACTCTTCCGCAGAGTAATAATACTCTTCCCACAGGGAGTGCTAGTACTCTTTCGCAGGGTGCTAATACTCTCACCGCAGGGGTAATGGAACTTCGCCAGACCGAGCACTTCTACTCCCCCAAACAGAGTGCTAGTACTCTTCCCAATACCCTCTTAGCGAAGTCCTGGCCACGCATGCAGGCAGGAAATCAGATCAAATTAGGGTCGCTGATACACCGTTCCTTAGGCGGCTCCTCAGAGTCAGTGGCCCAATTCCGAGCGGCCTTCAGAACACGCGTGAGCAAAGTTATGCAGGATTTTAATGTCATTTTTCCTGGCTATTTGCTGCCTACCATGAGGCGTGACTGCTCGGAATCGGCCTATGCGTATGCGTCCAGGACGCCACTGCGGAGACAAAAAAAGCTAATTCACACTAATCCGCAATTATCTTCGCAGATTTCACAATCAGGAGTCACATAATCTAATTAGAACACAATAGTCAAGGGAATCACATATTTATGAAGAACCATATTGCTCTATAATTCACGAGGATTCGAACACGCGTACACTCGCATCTATACAATTCAAAGCACACATCCTAACTATTACACCACACAGCCACCACGCCCAGTCGTGTTCTTTTAGAGGTTATATATATAACAAATGTATTTGAGGAATCGGCTGCGGTGGGTGGAGTTTCTCTGCAGTGTGCTGTGCTGTTGTGTACTGGAATACGTTTGCGTTTGCATCATTTCCCTTCCTTGCTACGACTAACGAAGGAATACAACGTAGACGACAACGTGAGAACTATTCACGACTTGTCGTCACCCCAGGAAAATAACAAATGTGCCGTTCAGCTCACGATCGAGTGCTTTTCCAGTCCATGCATTATATGTTCTCCGAAAATACGTGGATACAAAGTATCATGCCAACCATCCACGTATGTGAATTTAATTCGCGCGTATACTGCTGAGCATTTCTGTTTATTTTTTCCGCCAGTTCCATTCGTATGTCGTGAACTGCGACGCCAGTACCAGGCATTTCGACGTGCCTCACGCTGCCGTGCAGGCGTTCTTTTCAAGTGCATTAGTTTAGAGTTTGGTTCAGTCCGCTGTGAGCTGTTGTCCTGCATTAGCAGCGGATCGCTAGCGTTTTGAAGAGCATGCATTCCAGCATTTGGAGACTGCTTATGCCGATAGCCGCGTCACATGCATTGGCACGCATATTTAAATGGCTAATGTGTCCACTTGTTACGCGTGCACTGCTTGTATCATGTGGCAGTGCTCGTTCTAAAAGCTTCGAAGACCATCTACACTCATACGTCTTCAATATATATGCACAGGATGGACTTGCCGGCTAGTTGATTGAGCATTTTAGAAGAAGAAACAGCGCAACACAAGGACGACGCAAAAACATAGACCACACCACGAAGCGCTGGTGTGGTTGATGCTTTTTTTCGTCCTGGTGTTTGCGCTGTTTCTTCTTCCACAATACACGCACACCACAGGTACGCGAAAGTTTAGGAGCATATGGCGTTAACTTCGTTTTCCTCGTTTCCTCTCAGTGTCAATGGCACAATGCGTAGCCCGGAATCGCGCACGCTTACCCCCATATTCAGAAATGCATCATTACCTGAAGCCCATGCTTGACTTGATCTAAATGACGCAAGTCGCGAACGCACCAAAAGAAAGGCAGTGAGCGTCTGGGGGACGTTCGCACCAGGCGTCGTTTATATAAAGTCAAGCATGAGCCTTGTATTAAGATACATTTCTGAATACGGGGGTTAGTCATCTACTTCTCACAGAAAATGTCGAAGAAACGGCCACCAAAACCAGGCACATTCGTAAACTTAACTAGGCAATACGAAGCTCCTTAGAAAAAGAGTGGTATTAAAAGCTTTGAGTGTTTTTCTTTACTTCAAAATGGTTGCGCTCTCGTGGCTTCAATGTACAGAGATCGTGCAGCGTTAGCTAAAAAGCATGAATTTCCGAACTCCATGCCAAAATAAGCTTGTAAAATTATTTAGGTGCTAGAATCCAGGGTTTGTAGCAATCCTTGAAAATCCTTTATTTATAAAATGCCATTTTCAAGGCATTGAAAACCCTTGAATTTTTAGAAGTACTGGAAAGTCCTTAAACTTGTACACTTGGCTAGACTTAGCAGACATTGCCAAGCGTTTTTATTTCTCTTCTGTTACACTCTTTCGCATGTCACAGAGAATTGTCTGTGGAGGTAATAGAAAGAAAGTGACATCCTTAAAGTTGAAATTACAAAGGAGCTGCAGACACCAGTTTTAAGCACATGGAACCGGTGACAAATGTACTTGGAGGAGCAGAAGCAGGAAGCTCAGCAGTTGAGGCATTCAAAGGAAAGCCGTGATGAGTAAATCGAGAGCTACAGACACAATAAAAGGAAATTACAAATGACTATTGCTTATTTGATGGTGAAAAGCTGAGGCAACAGATGACATCACATACACTGTCAAGCCAAACAGTATTCAAAAACTGCGAATGTTGCAGGTGCAAGTAGTTAATTGTGCTAGTGCCGAAAAACATTGAGCGCTTTCTTGAAATGCTTCCTTGTGTGCGTTTAGTGATGGGCGGTGAAAGCCAAATTAGCAGTCTTTCAAATGTTTGAAATTAGTGAAATGCAATTTGTTTTTTCTTTTGTTTGCATCAAAGTTAACGATGTTGTTGAACAAGTTATTGCCTGTCCAAACTGCTAAAAAATCACACGAGGTCCTTGAAGTTACTGTGTCGGGGCCTCGAAATTTCTTGAAAACCATTGAATTTTTTTCTTCAATATTGCTACGAACCCAGTAGAACAACTGTCATGGAGTAAAAACATTGGCTGAACAGGGGCTTATATGAAGAGCACAGGAAGACTAGAAATGCAGTAGTAGGCATGGAGGGCCCTGAAAAAAATTTGCCACATCTGCTCGTCTGCCTTATTTTTCTACATTGACTGTCACATTTTTAATAGAAGTGCCCTTCCTGTTCTACTCCAATAAACGGAACATTACCAACTCCAGTGTGGGACAGTCTTTCAGCAAGTGCAGAACTCTTTCTGCACATCCCTGTCAGCTCTGTCATTTTTCCAGCATTGTAGTATAAGATTTGTTAAACTGGTTTCGCAGAATATGAGCAGTATACTCTTAAATTAGCTGCTCATTTGTATGCACAAGTTCAGGTGCTCAGTTTGGTTGCATGACAAATTGCCATACATCAATAGATACAAGAAACAATTTTATTAGAGTTTAATAAAATCCAAACAGTAATAATCACAACAATATAATGACATACATTTCTTTTGGTACGTATACAGCCCATGTCTTGGCACTGTATAAATTCAGCTATACATCGCAAGTACTGTGTCCTGACCACTATTATTCACATGTGTAAAACCATCACAGCAATTCCTCAACAAATATCACAGTGATTAGTGACATACACTTTGTAACTGCTTTACATGAGCATAATGTATACAAATGGTCCCTGTGTACCTACACATGACTAGTGCCACCCGAGTACTATTACTCACAGGTGTAAAACCTACAAAGCAGTTCTTTAAAAATATCACAACGCTTAGTGACGTACATGCTTTAACTCCCTTGTAAAAGCTTAATACAAACACGTGAGCACACAGAAAGCTAGCAGAAGGCCTACATGGTAATACCACCGCCTCAATACGAATTCACAAGTGTAAAACCAACCAAGCAGTTCTTTAAAGAATATCACAATGCTTAGTGACATACATGTTGTAACTAGCCTATATAAGCTTTATACAAACATGAGAACATACACAAAGCTATCGGTGCACCTACATAGAAGTGCGGCCATCTGAACACTATTATTTGCAAGTGTAAGCTCAACAGAACAGTTCGTTATAGCGACGCACATTTTGTAACTGCCAAGCTTAGTGCAAGCACAGGAATACGGAAAAAAAATTAATTAAAAAATTGCTCTATGAATACACAAACAGATCAACACAAATGGTAAACACCGCTTTGAAGACACCTGACCGTGACAAAGCGCAGTGCTGTGCCGATTGCAACTGCCATCCACAAAAGTATTGAGCAATGCTTAAACCACACGCAATAAAGTGCTGAAAGACTGCATCTCTAACGTACCTATTTTAATTCAAATTTCTTTAATATAGGGCTCTCTTGCAGATAAGGCATCTGATCCAACTGACATGATTTTACACCTGCCAGATGCATACAATGCACTCTGATATAACAGGAAATAATAATTTTAAAATGCATTTAAAAACTTGATAGTATGATGACGATGCACGACTAGAAAAGTTCTGTCCCCCTCGTACTTGTTAAAAAGGTGTAAGTACGACACATGTTCTTCTTTTCCGCAAAGTTTTGCATTAATGGACACCCGGTAACCTCGAACTCACAAAAAAAAAGAAGATACTGTTGTGTTAATAGTGTTATGAATAATTTTTTGTGAAAGCGTTTTACAGACAAGTTGCAGTCTCGTTTCTGGAGATTGAGCTGTATCATGCGAAAGAACATGGAAAGTGGTCACATGGGAGCATGACACTATGTCATAATGTTCGTTTCAGTTGACTCTCTTGCCTTACAAGTCACTGCTCACTGTGACCAGGGATGGAACAGCAGTGTCTGTGTGATTTTCATCACACTTCTATCCTATGACATCCTTACCAGAGTTGGCGGCACATAGATACCCAAATTTCGATAGTGTTGCTTTCTCAGGTGGTTGTTTTTGCTTTGCTCAATATCAGTTGGCACTTCAGCTGCATCAAACTTCTTGTTTACCTCTTCAACAACAACATGAACAACAATCTTATGACACCTGTGTTGTCCTATTGTTGTCGCTATGTGGGCTGGCTGGGGAGGCAACAACTGTAATATGTTTGCATATCTTAAAGTGATGCTTGTACTGTGTTATAACACCTAACTTAGTCTTGCACTTGCTGCACAAGAACACTGGCTCAGTCGTGGTGAAAAGCTTTTGTATGTTGAGCAAATGAGTTGTATGCACTACAAAAAAAAGTCACAGTGATAGCACACATGTTGCTCTACCAGGCCTGGTACGGTTCCTTCTGACATTGCTGCTGATGCTGACACACTGCTGCTTGCCTCGTACACTGTTGCAGCTGCAGTAGACATGGCCGTCTCTGCATCTATTGCTGCTGTGTCACCTGTCATGGTAACTTCAGGTGGCATCGGGCTCACTTCTGCAACACAGATGTCGTCTGCCCCTTGAGGGCTCTCGTCATCAGGGCCAATAATTTCGTAGGCATTATCTCCTGCATCGAAGAACCAAAAAGAACAGCCTGAATTAATAAACATAGATCTAAAAAGTACGTACATCAAAACTTAACCACAAGCTTTGCACATCAGTGACCAGGCTTAATGAATAATACTTGCAGGAGGAGTTACACAATTGTGTGTATACATTACAGTTAAGCCTCATTAGAAGAGATAATCAAGAGGCACGGGAAACAATATCTCTCAAAACCAAAAATTTTAGAACACTGAGAAGCCAGACTAGATCACTTTATTATGCATCATCACTAAAGTATGTTTAGATATATCTGAAGGAGTAATTGCTCAGGGTGGCTTAAAGCGCCCCTGAACCAATTCTCGACATTTTTTGAACATTTCAAGTAAACACGCGCATCAAAATCAGAATGCCGTCACAATTGACAATGCCAAACGCCACAGTGCGTAGCACTGTGGGAGCGCCACAATATGAAGAAAACGACCCCGTGCGCCTCTCTGGACCTATCCTGCATCCTCGAGTTTGTCCTGACATCACCAGGCTGTCTCTGATGATGTCACCAGTTTCCGGTGCTGTCGATTGGTCGAACGAAAGTGTACAACTGCCGGAAGGCCTGCAAGCAAATACACACTCCTTCTTCCTCGTCGCGTAGCTCGCGATGCCATTGTGGGCAGCCAATGGGGACAAAGAACAGAAATGCCAACAGAAGGGTCTCCCTACGAGGCTCTGCAACTAGAGTTACCATACAGTTCCATTATATTGGTGAGGTCATTAGCGCCACCCCTCGCAGGACGACGGGCCTGCGCGGCAGCAACAGAGCTCGCTGGTGATGGCCTGTCCTGTAACATTTGGAGGTGTACTAGGCGAGAAAAAGATGATACTGTCCAGATGGCATGTACCAGATGAAAGGGTCAAATGAGCGGGGACTACTTTTCGATAATCAAACACACGTAGCTTCACTATTGCTGCACCATTTCGCAAAATCCTCGTGGCTGCGTGTTCGTTGCCTTAACACGTACAACTGCAACACCGCAACCAAATTTCAACCTCGGTGGTTTAGGGGCCCTTTAAAGAAGACATTCACAGCTTTTTAGTGACTGTAGATTGTGTTAGCTTCCTTCCTAACTACTGGAAGTTAAACACTTCACTTTGCAAGCCTTGTTGCTCGCAGTACCTTTGAGGTGCTCTTAGACGCTCGTTAGCTTCAACTGCCGACACTTTCTACCCTGCGCTGTCCTCGTTGCCCTCCTTTTCTAGTTCATGCTTAAAGAGACATGCGCAATTGACTTGTGTGAGGATTGCGTGATCTTTACGCCCTTAGGAGCACACAAGGTGCTTGAAGTGAATGTGTCTGGGTTGTGTCCCTTCGAAGTAGTGAATACTTAAAAAGTCGTTAGTAACAAAGGTGTCTCTTGTGTACAGTGTTGTTAACGTGGCAAACATTGGAAAACCAACCAAACCATTTTCAGATGTCTCTTACAACCAAGTGTATTTTGTAATGAGATTCTACTGTACTGAATATTTTTTCATCTATGGATCATCTGCATGTACATATAGTCACAAAGACGTGTTGTGTGGAAAGGCGAATCAGGAAAAAGCTCGTACTCTTACTTTTTGTCCCTAACATAAGCAGCTGATAACAATATGATAAAAAAGCAGGTAATGAGGCTAGCATGGAACATAGTCCTTCAGCTCTAAACAGATTTTTGGGCCCACATCATTCCCTCATATGACATAAGGAAACAACTTGATTGCAGTAATGGCTGCATGTGATTTGAGTTGATTGAAACAAACAATACATAAGGTTGCCCTGTATGTAATTTTATCAGAGTGCTTTTTAGATGTCCTGCTGGCGATCCTGGCTGCACGATGTTTCTCATGCTTTTTGGCACGATTCCTTTCTTTTCCACTCCACTCTTTTTTCTGGTTTTCTCCCCTTTCCCTTCCCCCTTGCGTAAAATAGCACACCGGAAGTATCAAATCTGTTGAATTATTGTGTGTTTCAAACCTGTTAACATGCGGGTTCTCTGTGATCTGTGTGGTATTTTTGCGCTGTACAAGTCAATTCAAGATGAAAGATGGAATGTCCCTGCCTTTGGTTTAATTGTATATATATATATATATATATATATATATATATATATATATATATATATATATATATACATATATATATATATAGATATATATATATATATATATATATATATATATATATATATATATGTCTCTCATGTTTTGAACTATATGTACATTCAGGAGTGCCTGCATGCTCTGCTCCCCTGCTCCAGTGACGAAAAGGAGAGCCTTTTTAAGTACCATAGCAAACATTCACAGCTTTCACTGTGCCCATTACATCACTTATCATACGGATCTGTCACAATACAGAGTAGCAGTGGTCCACAATACTTACCCATCCCAACATAACTATAAATTAGCACATACCTTGAAACAGCTGTTGCAAAGCCGCTGGTGCTGGCAATTTCCGCAGCACTGCAGTGGTACAGCTGAGTTCCACCTGTATAGTGACAAATGCATATGCACGTTAGCAACTCACTAGTTACTGATGGTTTCATAAGCTTTACACTACACAATAAAGTAATCTAGACAACTTTGTTGGAACAAATACACATAATTAAGACACCATTTAAAGACTAACACGATTAATTGCCCCCAATCTCTCGCTCACTAAGGGATAAAACTACTGAAACATCAGTGGAGAGCTCAGATTAACACAGCCCATAAAGGACAAGCTTTCTTTGAGGAAAACAGCTACAACAGCGGTTAGTTTTCTTTATCATTTTCTGTGCTAGCATTGATTTAAATGTCATGCAGTACTACAAAATATGAAGTGCCGCATTTCTAGCTGCAGAAGGCGTCGTCAGCCTCATGGTACAACTGATTTTTGCACTGTTTGTGTCAGTGAGCCGACACATACAAAGAAAACCGAATTCACACATACATATACACTGCCAAGCAGTGGCGTAGCTAGGTCGTCTGGCACCCGGGGCCCTCAGCTTTTCTTTCAACCCCCCCGCCCCCGGGCGTAGTCGAGGAAGACGAGGATATCGACAATTTTCGGGTGTCTCCAGACGTATATGACACCCCCTCCCACCCCCCTACTGGCCCCGTGCACCCGGGGCCCGCTGCCCCCTGGCCCCCCCTGTTGCTACGCCACTGCTGCCAAGTGCACTCCTCCTTCTGAAAACGCAGCCACCAGTTCCAATGCTGCTGAAAGGAAAGGTTACATAGAAAGTGAGCTGCATGGAACTACCACTTATGACTGCAAGTGTATGATCTGCTGATTGGAGAGGTAGTCACATGCTATTTCTAGTCTCCTTTAGAAGCATTACTAAAGGATAAGTTAAAACCTATTCATAAGTCACGAATTTCACGCATCCACTGTTTGGTTAAACAACTTGTGAGAAAAAGACATGTTTACCTGGAATAGCAACCTTTTGTCCTGCTGCAAAACTTTCCTTCGAATTAATGAAATAACTTTACAGCGTCATAATATATTGTGTTTCTCGCAACTACTTGCCGGCACTGGCGAGTTACAGTGTATTTATCTGACTCATTGGGCGACAATACTGCAAACACAAATGCTTCACGAACACGAAAACACGTCCCTCGCAGAGAATAGCAACCATATATGCCTCTGTGAGACATGGTCGCACCTTTGTGGTTAAAATGTACATTAGAACGACACCACCCTCTCATTTTTAAAAAAGCCTCAGTACAAGGCAGCAGCCAACTGCATAATGTGAAAATGCAACTGATGTCCACTTACTGGTGGCCTGTGTTTGAGTCACTTCTGGCAGTTGACTGGGTGCTGAGAAATGCACGTCCTGGGTTGTCCCTACAAAACATACAGGGTTATGTCAAATGTTGAAAATATATATACACCGGCATTTCGTAAGTTGCAAAACAAATGAGTAAACTAATAAATAACGGTAATGTAAACAGAGTACGCATGATAAGATAGGCTGTCAACTGGTAATGCATTACGCGAAAAACCTAATGCATAGGAAAGACTATATGTATACACACGAACCTGACACACAATTTAATTCGCTCTAGGTTTTTCCGTGCAGTATATTCAAATTATTATGTCACGTGGTTAGAGCAAAATTAGTGTAAATTACGCACTAAATTATGTACCCTAGAAAACGTTTCTTCAATATGCACTTGTACGCGCTTCGAATGAGTAGTGTTGTAAAATTTACGTACATGGCATTTAACATAGTTGCTGAAGACGGATTTCCTTTGCCCTGTGTCGCGTACAGTGAGCTACATATATCTGCCCCCCCCCCTTTTTGTACTAGCCATACTGCGTGCCACTGCACCTATACGCACGTCAATAAACCTCACGACACAGAAATAAAAAAAGCACCAATCACCCCCCCCCCATGCCTGCATGTTGTAGTGGGCCTAACCTGACCAAGCATGGGCTGTTGCTTTTTTATAGTAAGCACAGGCACCGTGCTCATTGCAAGTATGTATCATGTCACTAAGCAAATATGCAATTTCATTGTACCCCTATTTTTTTATCACATGGATGTATCTGTTGAGAGGCAAGACAAAAAGCAGTCACTTCTCAGAACTAATCAGCTTTTTTAAAACACATTTCTAACTTTTCAATGACACTTGCTGCTATGTGTTTGTCTCCAGAGAGCATACTTGATTTGGCTTTCCAATCAGAGACATTACATAAATATACCATGTTAAGATGACTGCCTGGATGGAGCACGTGAGAATTTTCATCTTGGTGTATCATACTGTATCTTGATTTTGTTGACATTTGGTCAAATGGTACACCCAATATACCCACATACTAGTTTTCTTGTCCAAATTGCATGCCAATGTATTTTGATTTTTTTGGCATTGGCTCCTCTGCACTATGTGAAGTCGCGCTGCACTGGCTCTTTCACATCCTCGTGTCCTTGCAGCTGCCTTCTTGAGTTATATAAAGCGGGTGCCTGAAAAATATCATACGCAAAAGTCAACACAAGGGCATGGTGCAAAACAACATCAAGACAGTCAAGGCCATAGCAATAAAAGAAAGTCTTAGCTCTTAGTCTTCCTAGTGAAATGCATGCAAAACGTCCAAATGACTGCAACAGTCAACTGCTAAACTAACTTCAATTTTTAGATTTAAGCAAAAAACAAATAACCAACAGTTCATCCTTGTTTGTCACGAATGTTGGAATACTCCTGCTAATGAATAGAATATTGGTCATTTTCATACGTCATAGGTCTGTCATGAGTCTGGTGTATCGCAAACACCACTTGTGACACATCCTAAGCACGTGCCCAGTGTGCCCCCCGCACCATCCCTGATTGTGCCACTGCTGAAGCCATAATTTGAGGATTATAGATGCAAACATGATGCTCAGTAGGGATGAAAATATTGTCCTTCAGTTGAATGGATATATGGATGTGCCTATGAAAAAGGGCAACGAGGCTTGTTATGGCAAGCTTACCCACATTTCAATACTAACAAGAAAGTTCACTGCTGCCTGCATCTAAGCTTACTAAAAGGCATGAACTTATTTTCATGTATGAGGTGCGCAATGGAGTTCATTTTTGACAGACCGAACTACTGCTTCAGTTTGAAATCTAGCATTTTAGATTCTTGAAGGCATGTAAAAGTTATGGTTAAACCGCCGTTATTAGTTTATTACACCAACCTATTGTTCTGTGTACGACAGACTGGTAACACGGAATTAAAGCAACATTTTATTTTGATATTTTATTTCTCTACTAAAAATATTCAAGCGATAAACACATTTTGATCTGCCATGCAATATCCAAATGCACACATTACGCTTGTAACCCCCAGAGAAAGGCTGATTTAGCTGTTCATATGACATAACTCTGACACGCCAACTCATATTAGCAAATGCACAGGCATGTCCAAAACAATAAGCGTATGCAAAACGCCCCTGCAATTGTAATTCGACACATCAGCCGTTATATTCGATGCCGATGCATAACTAGCTGCTCGACAATTCACCGAGTTCGTTAGACGTAAGCATCCTTTCAGTTTCGCACCGTGCAAGCGAAAACCGCAACAGGACACAAAACCAGACCTATAATCACACCATCTCAATACATGAGCAAAACAGTTCAGTCTTAAGGATAAATACTGTGAAAGCGATTTAGTGCGCGACGGCGACTAGCGACGGCTTCGAGCGACAAAACGGGCCGTCGCTTGAACAGATGGCTCGGTTCTGCAAATCTAGAAATCGTCGCTCGTCGCCCGGAAGTGCTATGAGCGACTAGCCAATAGCGTGAATCCGGAACTGGATGTACATCGCTCAAATACTACCGATTGTCGCGCGGAACGAGCAAATGATTCAATTTTTATACGTGCAAGGATAAGAACCTACTGCAAGACCTCCGGAAATATTTTATGCTACTTTTTATAGTAAAATACATCAACGTAAATGACTAAAGCACGCGTGACGCGTGATTGCAGCCCTCATGCCGGCAACACCGGGGAGGCGTCGCTCAACATCGCCGCTCACACGGAGTACGACTTGTAGGCGACGAGCGAACGCGACAGCCATCTCCATCGCGTCGCTTGTAGCTGCCGCGCCCAAGATTGCTTATATGGGGTTTATACCTTTTTCAGCATAAAACATGGATTCCTCATGCGTTTTCAATAAGTTCAAGAGAACGCGCCCAACGGACCTCTTGCAGCATGCAGCTGAATGCCTGCGGCAAAGTTTCTAACTAGCACTGGTGCTGCACGCAACTTCAGTGGTCGCAGATTCCCCCTGCGCGAGACACCGGCAAGCGCGCGGTTTATTTATAAAAAAAAGCATGGTGCCAGCAAAATGACGGCCTCTATTATGTGATTCCTTAGTTCAACAGCGTTCCGTACACAGTACACTGCCAAACTGAATAAATTCAAACATACAAAACGCACGCTAATCACGCTCCGCATAGGCTCGGAATCACGGGCTGGTGAACGAGCCAGTTTAAGCGTCCTCTCGCATGGCGTCTTATTGAACATACCATAGTTCTGGCAGCGTTTGCGATTTTTAAAGCTCTTACGGACAACGGTAAAGTGATAAAATCCCATGCAGTTATCGCGACGACTGGCTTTTTCTATGGACATCGACACACAGCGCGTATGCCTAGTCCTTTGTCAATCGCGTCGGCTAAGCGCAGCGACAACTTCCTGGCGATAGCATGACACATACGGAGAATGTGCACCTAAGTTAGAATTCACTTACCGTGGATGATTTGTTGTTATATCTAAGGCATGACAAACGACTGTCGTGTTTTCGTGGTGACGCGAGATGTCTGACACACGATATCCCTTGGCTGGCCTTCGTTGCTGCTCTGCCATGCTCTGCTCGCTGGACGGATCACCTTTCTCCGGTGCTGTGCTGTTCCGCGATCTTGAGCACGCGCGCGCGCGGTGGAGCAACTCCGAGTGAAAAAGTAGAGCGCTCGCTACGAGTTTCTTTGAACTCCGGCGGCCTGTTCTCCTAGAAGCAAAACGATGTGTTCTTTGCTCAGCGTGCATGATTGATACATTGCCATGTTCGGGGCCAGCCACCTACACTTGAAGCTGAAGATTACGCTACGTTTTGTTCTCTATTGCCGCAAGAGTAGAACGGGCATTCTACTCTCTCTCTGAAGGGCACGTTTCACTCTCTCCTTGGTGACAGAGTGAACAATGCATTTCACTCTGCTCGACATTTTGCGAGAGTAAAACGACGCTTTGAAGAGTGAACTGGCCGCTTTACTCCTGCGATACCCTTCCTAGTTTTTAGAGTGTACACGTATTGATGTGGCAGGTGCATTAACATTAGACTAAAAGAACACGAACAATCACTAAATAGCCCTAATGCATCACATTTAGCGGCACATTGTTTCGATTGTGGTTGCAAACCCTTCTTTGACGACACAAAAATTCTTTCTAGACACAGATGCCAAACCACGCGGGAAATTATCGAGGCATTCCACAAAAAAGATTAGGAGACACTAGCGTCAGTCATGCTTCGTTGTCTCTATTAGATTGCGAATTTCAGTACCTTCGCAACACGTGTACTAATCTGATGTAATTTTTGTTCTTTGACTTCCATATCCCCTGATATGTTTAAATGATGCTTTTTACCTTGTCATGTTCTTATGCTACGGTTCTTGCAATCACCTATATATATGTTCTTCGTTTTAATAAAAATTTAGTTGAGAGTTAGCGCTCGTCATGTCTGCTCCTTTCTGTGTTCGTGTTTCACTTCGCAGTGCAGCCACTCGACATCCCTGCCGAGCCCTTCCATTGTGTCGGCTTGGATCTTCTCGGCCCATTTCCGGAATCCACATCAGGAAACCAGTGGGTTGCAGTCGCGGCTTACTACGTGACCCGCTACGCCGTAACCCGTGCTCTTCCGAACAGTTGCGCAACTAATGTTGCGGACTTCCTCCTGCATGATATTATTTTGATGCACGGTTCTCCGCGTCAATTGCTTACAGACCGCGGCCGTACCTTTTTGGCTAAAGTCATTGACGACATCATGCGTGCCTCCTCAATACAGCACAAATTTACCACCTCCTACCACCCCCAAACGAACGGCCGCACTGAGCGTTTGAACCGCACCCTTACAGGCATGCTATCCAAATAAGTTTCAGACGACCACCGTGATTGGGACCTGGTTCTACCTTACATTACCTTTGCATACAACTCTTCTCGTCTCGAAACTGCTGGCTTTTCCCCGTTTTACCTCTTGTTTGGCCGCGAACCAACGCTACCACTGGACACTGTGCCTCCGTCCGCCACAGCTTCAACTAGCGATTATGCCCGTGATGCAATCGCCCATGCAGACCATGCTCGCCAACTTGCGCGCACTCGTCTACAAGTGTCTCAACACAAGCAGGAACAACGCTGCGACCTCCGTCACCGTGATGTCCATTTTGTGCCCGACGCCCTCGTGTTGCTATGGTCACCATCGCGTAAAGTCGGCCTACGTGAAAAACTGCTTTCCTGTTGCACAGGCCCATATCATGTGCTCCGCAAAGTGACCGATGTCACCTATGAAATTGTTCTAGCCACGCCGGGTACGTCCTCCGCTGTGACAAGTGACATTGTCCACGTTGCCCGACTCAAGCCCTACAACTCTCCACGCACCTTGGATATTTAACAGCACCGTCACGGTGCTTTTGCCGCCGGGGGGTAATATTACGATATCATCGACCTATGCTCAAGAGACGAGCCGCCGCGAGAACGACGATGAAGTGGGTCTGTGCCCTTGGCGCGAGCGAATGTCGGCCTGGTGCTCTGGCTCCAGTCCAGTGTAAATTAGTGTAAATAGCCTCTTCCGTCTGTGTCTTTCTACACGTAGCAATATAATGTAATCAGTGACGTGGAGTATGGATTCCAAAAAAATAAATCTTGTGAAGCAGCTCTTCTTAATTTCAAACAAAATAACAACAAATATTGAAGATAGAATGTATACATTAGGTTTATTTGTAGACTTTAGGAAAACCTTTGATACAGTATGTCACAGTTTATTAATTAGCAAATTGGAACAATGTGGTGCTCGAGATATCGTATTGGAACGTTTACGACGTTGCATAACCAATCGTCATCAATATGTCAGTATAAATAAAGCTGTTTCATCTTACGCAGAGATCATAATGAGTGTTCCACACGGATCAATGCTTGGACCTCTCTTGTTTATAGTATATATACATATATACATATAATCTGTGTGAGATCCCCGAGTCTCCTGAATTAGTTATGTATGCAGATGATACTACCATATTCTTTAAAGCTGCTCCTATAACAGAGCTCGAATTGAAAGTTAACAATTACCTGAAGCAACTCTCTTGCTGGTTAGAATAGAATAAGCAACAAATGAATTCTTCTAAAACAAAATATATGATATTTGCTCCTAGTAATAAACCACGTAACTGCAATGCGGCTATTCTTATTGAAGATGGGCTGATAGAGCGGGTAAAATGCCAAAATTTATCGGAGTGTGGTTCCAAGAGGATTTGGCCTGGAACATGCACATCGACAAACTTGATATGGAACTAAGCAGAACTGTTGGTTGCTTATACTGACTGAGTAGTCTGGTTCCTCCATGGTTGAAAAGCTAATTGTACTACGCACTATTTTACCCTAGATTAACCTACTGCATATTAATTTGGGGCACTACTTCGCAAAAGAATTACGATAAATTGATAGTGCTACAAAAAAGATTCTTACTTGCATTCGAGGGATATTATGGCCTAGTAATAAAATTTAGAACGACACCATTTTTTATGAAACATTCTATGTTTAAGGCAAACGAGGTGTATTATTACAACTTGTGCAATACATTTAAAAAAACGAAAACAAATCACAGTGCATCTTGAATGTATCCACCAATCCGCATTACAGGCTCCGACAACACAACATGAGAACACCAAAAGTAAGAACCAATTACGGAAAACTACTCAGTTACAGGCACCTCACTACTAAGTCGCCTATGTGATTTTGAAGATTAAATTACGGAATATTCGAATAAATCATACAATGCCTTTCTCATTCTGAACAATATTGAGTTTGTCTGATTAGAACCGGAGTATAAATTGTCTCTGTTTAGTTTCTTTTGTTTTCAGTTTAAAGTTGGTCTGAAACAAGATGTATCGTACTTTGAGTATCCTGCTCGTTTCTCATATTTCTTGCAGAGATGTTCTGTTTCACGAAAATAATATTCTATCTGGCGACACTCCAGTTGATTTCGGTATGTCCGTATGATACATGTTGCTCCGTACGGCTTGCGTGCCGAATTGCAGTGGGAGCAGAAGCCTTTGTCAGGCCACATGGCCTTTAACTACTGCTTCCTTTCTGTTGTAAACAGGGGAAATAAACTCATTCATTCATTCATTCATTCTCTTTTCTATTATTTGTGTATTTACCACTCACTTTATTTGCGTTCGTTCACCTCGGTACTAGTTTAATAGATAAGATGTATAGCATGACTCGAGCCAATCTCAGCGCGCTCTCCAGTATCAGGATATTCCTCTTCTGTGACATCGGTGGCGTGGCTATAAGAGTTTATTATACCCCAGACATGAGTTAGCGGTAAGAGGGAAAATAGAGGAATTCCGGATCAAGCTACAGAAGAGGTTATCGGCCTTATCCCAGGAAGATGACCTTAGTGTTGAAAATATGAACGACAATCTTATGGGCATCATTAAGGAATGTGCAATAGATGTCGATGGTAACTCCGTTAGACAGGATGCCAGTAAGCTTTCGCAGGAGACGGAAGATCTGATCAAGAAACGCCAATGTATGAAAGCCTCGAACACTACAGCTAGAATAGAACTGGCAGAACTTTCGAAGTTAATGAACAAGCGTAAGACAGTTGACATAAGGAAGTATAATATGGATACAATTGAACATGCTCTCAGGAACGGAGGAAGCCTAAAAGCAGTGAAGAAGAAACTAGGAATAGCCAAGAATAAAATGTATGAGTTAAAAGACAAAGGCTGCAATATCATTACTAATATGGATGAGATCGTTCAAGTGGCTGAGGAGTTCTATAAAGATTTATACAGTACCAGTGGCACCCACGACAATAATGGAAGGGAGAATAGTCTAGAGTAATTTCAAATCCCTCAAACAACGCCGGAAGAAGTAAAGAAAGCCTTGGGAGCTATGCAAAGGGGGAAGGCAGCTGGGGAGGATCAGGTAACAGCAGATTGGTTGAAGGATGGTAGGCAGATTGTTCTAGAAAAACTGGCCACACTGTATACGCAATGCCTCATGACTTCGAGCGTACCGGAATCTTGGAAGAACGCTAACATGATCCTAATCCATAAGAAAGGGGACGCCAAAGATTTGAGAAATTATAGACCGATCAGCTTACTGTCCGTTGCCTACAAAGGTAATTGCAAATAGAATCAGGAACACCTTAGACTTCCGTGAACCAAAGGACCAGGCAGGATTCCATAAAGGCTACTCAACAATAGACTATAGTCACACTATCAATCAGGTGATAGAGAAATGTGAGGAATATAACCATCCCATATATTTAGCTTTCATTGGTTACGAGAAAACGTTTGATTCAGTAGAAACATCAGCAGTCATGGAGGCATTACGGAATCAGGATGTAGACGAGCCGTATGTAAAAACACTGAAAGATATCTATAGCGGTTCCACAACCACCGTAGTCCTTCATAAAGAAAGCAACAAAATCCCAATAAAGAAAGGCGTTAGGCTATTCACAGCGTGTTTACAGGAGGTATTCAGACACCTGGATTGGGAAGAATTTGGGATAAGAGTTAATGGAGAATACCTTAGTAACTTGCGATTCGCTGATGATATCGCCTTGCTTAGTAACTCAGGAGACCAACTGCAATGCGTGCTCATTGACCTGAAGAGGCAAAACAGAAGGGTGGGTCTAAAAAGTAATCTGCAGAAAGCTAACGTAATGTTTAACAGTCACGGAAGAGAACAGCAGTTTACGATAGGTGGCGAGGCACTGAAAGTGATAAGAGAATGCATCTGCTTAGGAGAGGTAGTGACCGCGGATCCGCATCATGAGACTGAAATAATCAGAAGAATGATAATGGGCTGCGGTGCGTTTGGCAGGCATTCTTAGATCATGAACAGCAGGTTGTCATTATTCCTCAAGAGAAAAGTGTATAACAGCTGTGTCTTACCAGTACTCACGTACAGGGCAGAAACCTGGAGGCTTACGAATAGAGTTCTACTTAAATTGAGGACGACGCAACGAGCTATGGGAAGAAGAATGATATGTGTAACGTTAAGGGATAAGAAAAGAGCAGATTGGGTGAGGGAACAAACGCGAGTTAATGACATCTTAGTTGAAATCAAGAAAAAGAAATCGGCATGGGCAGGACATGTAATGAGAAGGGAAGATAACCGAATGTCATTAAGGGTTACGGACTAGATTTTGAGGGAAGGGAAGCGTAGCAGGGGGCGGCAGAAAGTTAGGTGGGGTAGTTGAAGAAGTATGGGAGAATGCTTTGCCCTGCAGTGGGCGTAACCAGGCTGATGATGATGATAATGATGATACCTCAGACTTGTGGGACGAGGTTTCGAATCCACTAAATATACTTAGGTTTTTTTTTCGTCTTCTTATGTCGTTTATATACTCGCCAAGCACCATACGATTCCTGCGATGGACACCGTCCGGCATCAAAATGACTACGGAAGTGAGTGAGCCCAGGACAGCTATCACTGCAATATGGGTGTTCAAGTTAAATTTAAAGAAAGGAAGAATGCTTTCTGCGGTTTTTATTTAACGATACAACGCTCACACAATCAAAGAACTGATAATTCACTGCACCGCTATGGCGAAATGCAAGCACAATGTCGACATCCTGAGTACAGAGGCGATGTATTCTCGAGGAAAGCATCGCGATGTGGGCTGTATGGCACAGAGAACTACGGCGTATGCCTAACTGCGTGGTAGTATTCTATACACAGATTGCGTCGCAGTTGCCTGTAATGTGGAACTGGCCCAGATTGGGCACATGTCGAGTGGCCCAATGGCTCGAGAATGACTTCGATATCGGGAAATTTTATTTCCCTGTGGCTTCGCTTTAACGAAACCTTTACGTCTAGAAACAGCTGGCTGACTGTTCGACGTGTTCACATCGGTCGCACGCCAGCAACACGGCGGTCCATTGGGGCAACCGAGGCTCCTTTCATTCCTGGAAAAAAAAGGCTGCACTGGGGCGACCACTAGGCCTAGCGAGAATGCGCCTGAGCGCGGCGGCGACGCGATCTGCACGGGGAGGGCGGTGCGAGTGAGTTACGTGCAGCGTGGCGAACGCTCTTTTCGTTCAGTGCGCTGAGCACGCTCTCTCGCTCATTTGTAAACATTGCGCGGCCTGGCGACAGATGTATCTCAACATGACTCCACGACTGTTCACTTGGCATCGCCCGAATTGGTCCCCTTTAACTTCTACCGGGCGAATTCGCGCGACGGCAGCGCTACATGGATACTTGCATCACAACAGTCTAGGTGAATGTAGAGTGCGAGTATTCCTTCTGTACGCTGGCGGGGTGCCTACACAATATAATATCGCAACATTTACAAAAGGCCTTTGTTGGTATTTCAGTCGTACGTTGGTTAAAAAATAATTTTACAGTTTTACGTGCCATAACCACGAGCTCTTTATGAGGCGTGCCGTTGTCTCCGGATTAATTATGAGCACATGGGCTTCCTTAACGTGCACTTGCTGCGACTACACCGATTCTAATAAACCACAGTTGATAGTCCAGTCGTTGTGTCGTGAACTTCTTCTCTTGTCCTTTGTGTTTTTGACTGGTTTTTTCGTTCAAGTATGTACCAACTGGCCCAGATTTCAACCCTTCTGCAGTGCACTTAGGTGCACGAGCGTTTTGGCTCTTGTCTAAAATTTACGGCCGGGACCTGGAGCCCAGCAGCGCCCAGCGATCGAGTGTCGCGAGCAGCGTTGCACGCGCGACGCTGCTATGGCCATTCATCCTGTCGCTTGCGCAAGGGCAGGCCTGTCGCAAGAACTTCCTTTCCGTCCGAGCGGGGCAACGTGACGAAAGAGCGCAGGTGGTGCGGTTGCCACACAGCCGCCGCTTCCGCAAGCGATTTGCGAGCCGGGGTTCCTCCTGGGCCGCGCTCTTCACGCGAACAACGGTTGCATCGCTTCAGCGAAGCCCCGTCGTTGCAGCGTTATATCCGAAGTAGCAAGCTGTTTTCCGCTGGACAGAATGGCTTGCACAGCATAACTTCCTGCCTAAAAAACTATATATATATATATATATATATATATATATATATATATATATATATATATATATATATATATATATATATATATATATATACACGCTGGCAGAACCAATGGTCTGCCGAAAATAAGATTTGTGGGTGCTGGAGCCTACTGGCGCTCAAATATTTTTCTCAGTAATGATAAACATCTTCAGTGCCACGATTGTTTGGCCAGCAGCAGAATATAGTGGAGGGGCTGTATTCTCCAAGCTCATTTATGCGCAACCATAGATATACCTGTAGAGATGAGCACGACAGTTCAAAATGACAAATGCCAACTATACGCGATGTATAGCCAAAGCAAAATCAACCAGTGCATAGTAGCACTTAAGTGGTTGTGCAGAGGCGTCTATCTTCAAAACAAGGCGGCAGATTATCCCTATAGATTCATGCCAGGACCACAGTGCCAATAACGCAACATTCTGGCAATACTCTGGAAGGAGACCATAAATTGCTTCTAGAAAAATTTGATTGTTAGAAATGATGTCCTGGAGATAAGGCTTAGCCTGAAAACGGTATTTACGCGATGAAACTTGATGTTGAGAAAGGTCGTTTAACAAATTATAATTTTCCAATTATTGACAATCTCACTCATGATGCACCTTTGTTATTGCATATCATATACAAGGACTTATCTGCAGCGGCATTGCCAGTTTCCTTACTTTCGGCGAATATTGCTTTACTTTCGGTAATATTGTACAACAATGTTGCACTTTGCTATTTTTCTCATGTAGTTACTGCGCCCCCTTACTTAATGCCCTTCAATGCGTCTGTAAGGTAATATGAATAAAAATCTAAATAAAATATATGCCAGGATTTGTATTTTTTAATGCATTAATGAATATTTCTATAGTTAAGGTGGGCCGTTGCCATTACTATGTCGATATTTTATTTTTTTATGGCAGCATAGGCAACCGTGTTGGGTTGTAGTGTGACTCATGTTTTCGGAAAAAGCCTACATTTACCGAATTAATTACTTAACGTACAACTTTCGCATCATCCTCACTCGGAGCCGTGATTATAAATGCTAGAGCGTTTCATAAACGTGTTGAGCTTCGTTTTGCTCCTTTCAATATCAGTAATTAAGTTCTGAATACACTAACAAAATTTGTTCTGGGCTAGTTCATGCATATGCATGTATGTGTATATGCTATACATACGGTTCATGAATACATATGACCATTTAACTTTACTTGCACGTGGCTTCCATGTTAACAGCTACATTTTGTAGCCTACACCTGTTATTCAGTTGTACTTAGACATCATGAAACACAGTTCCAGCGCACAAATATATGCAGACGAGCAGAGAACGACAGAAAGACCACGGTTGACCTTCTGTGCTTGTGTGTGTTCATTTGTGCGCTGGAACGATCTTTCATAATACTATCTACAACCAACTAGCCCAGCTTTCCACGCTTAGCGATGCACTTAGACAACCGTTATAAACACCCTATGCCATTTTATTATAATGCGAATGCTTTTTTTTTAGTTTCGCACTTAATACATTTGGTACATAAGCATGAACAATGAACGAGTCGGCCCACAAAGCTGCGCGAGGAATCATCGACCGCGTAGCTATCGGCTGGTGCGGCGCTGAGGTTCCGGACAATTATTCCGGCATTATGCGCCGCCACACACTAAATTGACCAGACCTCAGGCATGGACACTCAAACTCTTACAAGTTGGGACATACCCTTGCCCCGCCCTCTTACACCAGATCTATCCCGAAATTCAAACGTCAAACGCTTTGTTCAGACTTTGCCAACTTAGATCACATACTTTGGCGGTGCCCCGCTTCACGGGCCGGCGAAGACGTCACGTCATCCAAGTGGAAAGCTGTCCTACGCAGCCCCGACTTTGAAGCCCAACTATGGGCAGTCCAACGGGCCCGCGACGTGGCGGAGAGGCTAGGTCCTGCTGTCCCCGCGTGGGAGCGGCCCGCTACGTGCTAGTGCACGTTCCAATGGATCTCAATAAAGTTTTTCCATCCATTCATTCATAGGTGTGAACAAATTACAGCTTTTCGAGCATATAACCAAACAAGAGCAAAGCTCGCCGCGACGCACTCCTATGACAAACTGATGTGTGTTGTGCAACCCTCCGTTTTAAAGAAGAAAGCTATCTGCATTGCTTACGGTTTGCTGGGACCTAAAATGAGTCTGCTGCAACTGCACAGTCATCGCTAATGGTGGGCAATAGAAGCTGCGTCGGGCAGGTGGCATTGAATAATGAAACCACGAGCTCGCTCGGTAAAGAGAGAAACTGAGTAACTCACAATTTTCGATTCAAGATACATTGCATTGCCTGAGTTTTCTAATGCTCCAGTCACCACTGTAGTATCGGCATCGATAGGTATTTCAGCCTTCACATCTGCACGAAGAGACGGCGTGGCAACGCAAAAACCAGATAATTACATATATAAATTTGGGAAGTATGCCAAGGCATTAAAGTTGAAGAATAAGGGATCGATATGCAAGATTAGGAGAACAACAACGGCTAATAACGGTCCATGTGTTATTTTACCGAAATGAAAGCGTTGTAAAAAGAACCAGAACTTGCTAGCCATACCTTGCTTTCTAAAGCACCGAAGTTGATATTTTCCCACCTTAGGATGAAATCGTAAAGCTAGACGAAATTATATCCAAACAGCGAACTTCGAGACTACTTAAAAGACCTTGCTGCCTGCTGCTACGTTAAGTTGATTTTTAAACCTACAATACCTCAGTGCATGATCAGAGCGCCCACTGTTTGGCTGCCATCCTGGTAGATATTTTCTACGCGCAAGCACACATGGTTCATCAGTGAAATCAGCTATGTGATCTTTGAAGCCGCGAAGGAGGGGGAAGGGGCCTGGAGAAGAGAATCGCGCACCATGCAAAGTACGAAAGAGCGCGCGGGGCGCGCTAAATTAGGCGGCGCGTCTAAGCAACGTCACCCAGTGGAAAGTCTAGGTGACGTTCAGCGAAGCAGCGAAGGAGACAGGAGGGGGAGCGTCGCGGAGGAGTAGGTTTTGCGGGGTCGCGCTAGCGAGAGTCCAGGGTTGCCAGATTGGGGTACTTTTTATGCGGGTTGGCGACGAAAATTCCGAGTTGGCTACATGGCTATATTTGGGCTATTTTTGGCTTAAGGACTTCCGTGTGCCGGGGACCGCGTCAGCATTGACAAAAATACGGAAACTCCGGTTTATGAAAACCCGATGCTCATTGCTCTTACCAAGATATGTCGACAATCTCGAAAGCTGTGTTTTTAGGCAATGTCGGCGTTGGCAGGACGGCGTTAAGTCATGGCTGCCATGTTTCTACGTGATTCCAGCGCTCTCTTTCTGTTTTGGCTTAGGCGACATCTGCTCAGCGCGTGATTCAATAAGGAAAACATCAGGGCTGTCGACTACGCGTTCCGTGCCCGCTGCTATACAGCAAACTATTGTGGGGACTTACACGACAGCTCAAGTATACGTACGCGTGTCGTGGCGCATCATTTTAACCTCTGGTACTTCAATGTTTATCAAGGGTTCCTAATTGCTTGGTTTTCCGACAAATGACCATGTTATTTATTTACCCAGTAACTTTACGAAAATATCCGCAAGTCGCTTTAAACGAGGAAGGCAGCGGTTCGAGTCTTGATGTACAGTGCGCGTCATCCTTGTGTAGAGCGCGAGAACGACGGCCGCCGGGGCGCTCTGGAGGCAGCCAGCGACGTGTAACGCTATAACTGCTGGGCTCGAGATGTTTGGGCATGCAGCGGCCAACGCATCCAATGTCGGCCCACTGCCGGTAGGCGTCGCCGTCTGCCTTCGCAGTGGCCCGGTGGCCGTCGTTCCCGCGCTGGGCTTACGCGCCCTGTACATGCTCAGCGAAGCGCAGGACTCTCGACTGCCGATCAAAATGAAATGTTCTGCTCTTGTATCACCAAGCATCGCCAAGTTGGTGGCTAGCATTAGGAATGCATTAGTGCAGCGGTGGCGCAGAGGTAGAGCATCCGCCTCTCGTGCAAGAGGACCATGGTTCGAATCCCGGTGCCGCGCAATCTTCTACTGGATTAAAAAAAATAAACCCGCGTGCTCATAAAATTGCATAAACAGACCTGGAGTGCGACCTGATCCCGGTAACCAGAACCAGCAACGCATTCTCTCACCAGAGCAGGATTGGCCACCCTGGTGCAGTACTTGGCCACAACGTCCTATATGAGCACATCAAACCCCCGGCCCTCAGTCCCCAGAAGCTGCGAAGCAACTGACCACGGCGGCGGTCAGACCTGTGAAGCAGCAGAGGGTGCTAGGAATCTCTGGGTCCGGACAGTCCACCATTGGAATCTGCACCTGGCAACTTTTAATGCTAGAACGTTATCTAGTGAGGCGAGTCTAGCAGTGCTATTGGAGGAATTAGAGGGCCGTAAATATACAGCTAGTATACAACTGGCAGAACTTTCCAAGTGAACAAGCGCAAGACAGCTGACAAAAGGATGTATAATATTAATATAATTGAGCATGCTCCTACGAATGGAGGAAGCATAAAATCAGTGAAGAAACTACGAATAGGCAAGAATCAGATGTGTGCGTTAAGAGACATATCCTGCTCTATCGTTACTAATATGGATATTATAGTTCCAGTGGCTGAGGAGTTCCATAGAGATCTATACAGTACCAGTGACACCCACGACAATAATGGAAGAGGTGAATAGTCTAGAGGAATTTGACATCCCGCAAGTAATGTCGGAAGAAGTAAAGAAAGCAATGGGAACTATGCAAAGGGGGAACGCAGCTGGGAAGGATCAGGTTACAGCAGATTTGTTGAAGGACGGTGGGCAGATTGTTCTAGAAAAACTGCCCACACTGTATACGCAATGCCTCGTGACCTTGAGCGTACCGGAATCTGGGAGGCACACCAACATAATCTTAATCCATAAGAAAGGAGACGCCAAGGAATTGAAAAATTATAGGCCGATCCGCTTACTGTCCGTTGTCTACAAATATTTACTATGGTAATCGCAAATAGAATCAAGAACACCTTAGACTTCTGTCAACCAAAGGACCAGGCAGGATTTCATAAAGGCTACTCAACAATAGACCATAGTCACACTATCAATAAGGTGATATAGAAATGTGCGGAATATAACCAACCCTTATATATAGCTTTCATTGATTACTAGAAAGCGTTTGATTCAGTCGAAACCTCAGCCGTCGTGCAGGCAGTACGGAATCAGGGTATAGAGGAGCCGTATGTATAAATACTGAGATATCAATAGCGGACCCACGGCAACCGTAGTCCTCCATAAGGAAAGCAACAATCTCAGTAAAGAAGGAAGGAAGGAAGGAAAAAGTGGAGAAGGAAAGGTATGGAGGTTAACCAGTTTAGCTTAACCGGTTTGCTACCCTACACATGGGAGAGAGATGGGGGAGATTAAAGATGGGGAAGGGGGAGAGGGAGAGAGAGCACATAGCACAGCACACACACATCGTCCGTTGGAGTCCATCAATCTGGCATGGTACGTGACATCACTCTCACAGCCGCTTGTCCAATCCCGTCTTTTTCAAAAACCGAAGTAGTCCCTTTGTCGCCTTCACCTGCGATGTCTTCTGTCGGCGGCATGTGAAAATCGTGTCGAGGGACAATGGTCTACTGTCAAGGTGCGCTAGAACAGATGCCGCAGGGACTGTTGCTGAACATTATATTCAGGACAGTCGCACAGAATATGTTCCAGCGTCTCCTCGCAAAGACAGGCATTACAGAGAGCGTTGTCGGCCATTCCAATGCGGAAGAAGCAAGATTTCGTGAAAGCCACCCATAGCCATAAGCGATAAAGCAGAGTCGCCTCTCTTCGGCGGAGTCCAGTTGGCATATAGAGATGCATCAAAGAGGGCAGATGGTATTCACGGTTGCTCTGGTTGGTCTGGCTGTTTGGTGTGCACCATAGAGATAGCGTGATCTCCTGTGCAAGCACTCGAAGTCTGCTAGCTGCGTCGGATCGTGAAAGCGGTATGGCCTCTTCTTGTGCGTCTTCAAGAGCTGCCCGAGCGGCATTATCGGCGTCTTCGTTTTCAGTGACGCCGCAGTGACTTGGCAGCCACTGAAACGTCACGTGGTGTTCTTTCTCCTGTGATGTATGGAGTAGGCACCTAATATCGAATACGAGCTGTTTGAATGGCCCGCGACGCAGTGCTGATAGTACAGATTGTAGGGCTGCCTTTGAGTCGCTGAAGATTGACCATTGTCGAGGTGGCTCCCGATTGACGAAACGAAGTGCAGCGCGAAGAGCACCTAGTTCCGCAGATGTCGATGTTGTTGGGTGGTCAGTCCTAAAGCTGATGGTAATAGCTTTTGCTGGGATAACCACAGCACCGGACGAACACTGGATGTTTGTGGAACCATCAGTATAAATGTGTTCACTGTCCGCGTACCTCTCGTGCAGAAGAAGCAAAGACAGTTGTTTCAGCACAGGCGACGACAGTTCAGACTTTTTCCCGATTCCTGGTACACTGAGATGGACTGTGGGGCCGATAAGACACCAAGGGGGTATCGATGGTTTAGATGCAGCGGTGAAGCCCGATGGAAGTTTGTCGTTGTATTTGATGACAGTTTTAGAGAATGATGATTGGTGCCTGTCTGAAGGTAGTGCTGCAAGGTGGTGATAGGTGGCACGTGCAAAATGTCTGATGTGCGTTCTCAGGCCTTCCACCGTAATGTGAGTTCGCATTGGGCAATAAAGAAAGGCGTCAGGCAGGGAGATACCACCTCTCCAATGCCATTCACAGCGTGTTTACAGGAGGTATTCAGAGACCTGGATTGGGAAGAATTGTAGATAAGAGTTAATGGAGAATACCTTAGTAATTTGCGATTCGTTGATGATATTGCCTTGCTTAGTAACTCAGGGGACCCATTGCAATGTATGCTCACTCACCTGGACAGGCAAAGCAGAAGGGTGGGTCTAAAAATTATTGTGCAAGAAACTAAAATAATGTTTAGCAGTCTCCGAAGAGAGCAGCAGTTTACGATAGGTAACGAGGCTCTGGAAGTCGTAAGGGAATTCATCTACTTAGGGCAGATACTGACCGCTGATCAGTATCATGAGACTGAAATAGTGAGAAGAATAAGATTGGGCTGGGGTGCGTTTGGCAGGCATTCTCAGATCATGAGCAGCAGGTTGCCATTATCCCTCAAGAGAAAATTGTATAACAGCTGTGTCTTACCAGTACTCACCTACGGGGCAGAAACCCGGAGGCTTAAGAAAAAGGTTCTACTTAATTTGAGGACGATGCAATGACCTATGGAAAGAAGAATGATGGGTGTAACCTTAAGGGGGATAAGAAGAGAGCAGATTGGGTGAGGGAACAAACGCGAGTTAATGACATCTTAGTTGAAATCAAGAAAAATAAATGGTCATGGGCAGGGCATGTACTGCGGAGGGAAGATAACCGGTGGTCAATGGACACAACCCAAGACGAGCCCCAGGAGGAAAAGACAACTGATCCAACCCCCAAGAAACGAGCACGCACTGAACCAACACCCACCGTTGTCCCCGAGCAGAAATCCGACACGCTATCGCACCAAGTCACAGAATCAAAGGACAAAACCCAAGACGCGCCCCAGGAGGAGACGACCACTGACCCAACCACCAAGAAACGAACACGCACTTCATCACGACATTACAAGGACCTGACCCAATTGGAAACTCAGCTCGAAGCCAAAATTGAAGCGCTCGCCAACACCTACGCCAGCACGGCTGCCGTGACCGACCAACGACTGGCACGGCTGGAGGAACTGATCACCACGTCCTTCCGCACCATACAAGAGCGTTTCGAATTCATTGAACACAACCTCAAGCCCATAGTCCGCAGCCCCATTTTTTCAGCGGAATTCGCCAAACACCCATACCTCCAAGAACAGATGCAAGCTCCACCCTCGCCACAACTATGTCCCAACACAAATCCACAGTAGCATCACTACCGGGCCTTACGGTCTGGCAGTGGAACTGCCACAGTTACAACAACAAGAAAGCCGTGCTGCAACAACATATTACCACAGTCAACAAGAAACCCGACATTATCCTGCTGCAAGAAACGGCGACGGTGACCCCCACCCTCCCTGGGTATCGCGCTCACGTCAGCCAAGCGGAGGGACGGGGCGTCTGCACGTTCGTCCGCAAAGGGCTCACGTTCATCGAGCACCAACTCAAACAAGGCCGCAGCAGGGTGGAATACGCCTTCACCGAAATCATCCCAAGCAAACAACGGAAAGGCAGCCTGTTCATCGCCAACATCTACAGTAACCCCAAGCACCAAACACAGAAATTCAAGACCCTACTACACACAGCCAGCACCCAAGCCAGAGACAACACGTTGCTGATCGGAGGGGACTTCAACGCCGCCCATCGAGCGTGGGGTTATGTGAAGGACACGGCCAAGGGACGGGACTTATTACAGCATACCCTGGACCACAAATGTGTCCTAATCACGGACCCCGCGCATCCTACGCGCATCGGCAACTCCGTAGCACGAGACACCACACCAGACCATACGTTCATAAAAAATGACCACACGGGCAAAGTAACATGGCACAACAAGGGCGTCGACCTGGGCAGTGACCATTACATCCTCGAAATTACGATACCCAACCAATTACGGAGCAATACCGTTATACACAAGTGGACGGACTGGGACGAATTCCGTAAGGGGCGCCTCACCACAGCACAAGACATCACAGAGATTGAAACCTGGACTGCGGAACTCCGCGATGCAGTGCGCTCAGCCACAAAGTCCATAGAAACAGACGAGGACGTCATCATCATGGACAGCCGCCTGGCCCATCTGATAGAGGCCAAACGTTCGATACAGGCGCGTTGGAAGCAGCACCGGCTGAATCGCAAATTGAGGAAGAAGGTGGCTGACTTAAATAGGGCCATTGAACAACATTGCATGCTCCTGTGCCGTCAACAGTGGAACGAGATCTGCAACCGAGCTGACAGGGAATTGCACATGGAATCTATTGTACATGGAATCTATTTCGGCACCTCCTAGACGAAACAAAGACCAAGTCAACCCAGCGAGACCGCCTGGCCCGCCTCATGCACACCATCACACAACAACAAGGAAAAGACGCTGTTATCAGGAGCCTGGAAGCCAAGTATCTGCCAGACACGCCAACGGAAACCCACCCACCGTACGGGGGGCTGCCCAACGCGTGGCTAGACCGAGACATTACTATATCAGAGGTACGGGTAGCGCTGCACGAGCTCAACACCCGCTCAGCAGCCGGCCCAGATCTCGTTACAAACAAGATGCTACGCAACCTGGACGACGCTTCGATAGAGGCCCTAACCGACTACTTCAACGAATGCTGGCATTCGGGCAAGCTCCCCCGACAATGGAAAACGGCTAGAACGATCCTGATTCCGAAACCGGGCAAACCACTGGACATCGGCAACCTGCGTCCCATCTCGCTGACGTCCTGCGTGGGCAAGGTGCTGGAGCACGTGGTCGCCAACCGTTGGCAGGAATACCTAGAGAAGGAAGGCCTCTATCCTGACACGATGATCGGCTTCCGGCGCAGACTCAGCACACAAGATGCCATGTTACAGCTCAAACAAGAAATCGTCGACAACAAGACACAAGATAGCAAAGTAATTCTGGGTCTCGATTTGCAAAGTGCATTCGACAAAGTCAAACACTCAGCCATATTAGGACAAGTATCAAGGCTCAACATGGGGGTAACGAGCTACAATTACATTCAAGACTTCTTGACCAACCGCACGGTGGAACTGCACGCCGGAGACCTCAAGCTCCCCGAACACAAGCTCGGCAGTACGGGTACTCCACAGGGTTCGGTTATATCGCCGTTGCTCTTTAACCTCGTCATGATCGGGGTAGCGAGGGCAGTAGCGGGGACCGGCGTCCGGCATACGATCTACGCCGACGACATTACCCTGTGGGCGGCCGGCGGCACCGACGCCAGCATCGAGCAACAGCTGCAAGCGGCGGTTACCGCCATCGAGCAGCACCTTGATGGCACAGGCCTCATGTGCTCGCCCGCCAAATCCGAGCTGTTCGTCCTCACACCGCTTCGACCGAGACGGAAGCGCGCTCCTCTTCGCGAGTGTGATCACATCAAAATTGTGACTGCATCGGGGCAACGCATCCCCGAAGTTCCCAAGATCAGGGTCCTGGGCCTGCTGCTCAACAAGAGCGGCCGCAACGACGAGACCATCAACAAGCTTACCACCAAAGCAATGGACGCCATCCGGCTCATACATCGAGTCTCTGCACGACGGGCGCGCATGCGTGAAGACAGTCTCGTGCGCCTTGTCCAGTCGTTCGTGATCAGTCACATCGCCTACGTTGCGGCCTACCTTAACTGGCACGTCACTGACAGGACCAAGATCAACACGCTGATCAGACGGGCTTACAAAGTGGCACTGGGTTTAATGGAGACCACGAGTACGGCTCGGCTCTTGCAACTCGGCGTCCACAACACCCTAGAAGAAATAGCCGAGGCGCAGCTCAGCGCGCAATTCGAGCGCCTCTCTACCACCAAGACGGGCCGCAGTATACTGACGTCCCTGGGTTACAGCCCCCAAGCTCCCAACCGGCAACCGTGCGAGATCACAGATGAGGCGCGGGCCCACATTTACGTGGACCCCATCCCGAAGAACATGCACCCAGAATACAACCAAGAACGGCGGCAGGCGCGGGCCAAAGCCCTCACTGAACAACACGCCCAAGACCCGCACGCCCGGTATGTGGACGCCGCGGAATACAAGCGGGAAGGCTTCGCGGCGGTGGTCGTTGCGGCGGCTACCGGCACCAAGACAACGGAGGCGAGCGTGCGGTGCACGAACGCCACAGACGCTGAGGAGGTTGCCATCGCTCTGGCGATCACCGAGGCCGAGTGTCGCACCGTGCTCAGCGACTCGAGGAATGCCGTGCACAACTTTGCCAAGGGGCGAATATGCGCGCCGGCGGCCGCCATCATCGGCAAGCTCCAACTTCAAGACCGCGGCAGCACCGTCCGTATCAAGTGGCTCCCGGCGCACGCCGGCGAGTGTGCATCCTCACCGAACCACAACGAGACGGCTCATTCGGAGGCACGAGCGCTTACTTTCCGTGCCCCCGAGAGTGACCGTTCCGTGTGGTGGTTCGAAACCAAGGACAGATTGACTAGTTATACCGAAGTAACCAAGTGTTACCGCTTAGCTCGACGGACAATGCCGCCTCCCCACCCGGCACTCAGTCGTTAGGAGGCCGTAATCCTAAGACAAATACAGACCGCGTCACTCCTCGCCCCCGCAATGCTGCACGTGCTTCACCCAGAGCTCTATCCAAGTGGGCTGTGCGGTGTTTGTGCAGCGGGTCCGGCGGACCAATGGCATATCATGTGGGACTGTGCCAGGTTCCCGACGGCAGCTACCTCCAGGACTTACCCGCCAGAACTTCAAGGTGCACTGCAGTCCGCAGACAAGGAATCACAACTATGGGCCGTCCAGCAGGCCCGGGGTGCGCTCGAAAAGCACAAGCCTCATGACCCACTACAAACGGGCCCAACTGGGCTAGTGCAGAGTAGGGTATAACCCCGGGTCGACGCTTGGCCAGCGTCACGACACGTTACATCGTCGTTTGCCGGCACTTCATTAAAGTTATCCCTATCCTATCCTATCCTATAACCGGTGGTCATTAAGGGTTAAAGGCTGGGTTCCAAGAGAATGGAAGCTAGGACGGGACGGCAGAAAGTTAGGTGAACAGATGTGATTAAGAAGTTTGCAGGGACAACATAGCCACAATTGGCACATGAAAATTAGCACATGATATTGCCTACTTTGTGCCTTAACGCATACATCTGATTCTTACCCATTCCTAGTGTCTTCTTCACTGCTTTTAGGCTTCCTCCATTCCTGAGAGCATGTTCAATTCTATCCATATTATGCTTCCTTATGTCAGCTGTCTTACGCTTGTTGATTAACTTCGAAAGTTCTGCCAGTTCTATTCTAGCTGTAGGGTTAGAGGCTTTCATACACTGGCGTTTCTTGATCAGATCTTTCGTTTACTGCGATAGCTTACTGGTATCCTGTCTAACGGAGTTACCACCGACTTCCATTGCACTCTCCTTAATGATGTCAACAAGATTATCGTTCATTGCTTCAACACTACGGCCCTGTTCTGAGTTAAAGCAGAATACCTGTTCTGTAGCTTGGTCTGAAATTGCTCTGTTTTCCCTCTTACCGCTAACTCATTGATCGGCTTCTAATGTACCAGTTTTTTTCCGTTCCCTCCTCAGGTCTAGGCTAATTCCAGTTCTTACCAACCTATAGTCACTGCAGCGCACCTTGCTGAGCACGTACACATCTTGTATGATGCCAGGGTTAGCGCAGAGTATGAAGTCTATTTCATTTCTAATCTCGCCGTTCGGGCTCCTCCACGTCCACTTCGGCTATCCCGCTTGCTGAAGCAGGTATTCTTTATCCGCATATTATTCTGTTCCGCAAAACTCTACGAACTCTCCCCTGCTATTCCTAGTGCCTATGCCATATTCCCCCACTGCCTTGTCTCCAGCCTGCTTCTTGGCTAACTTGGCATTGAAGTCGCCCATCAGTATAGTGTATTTGGTTTTCACTCTACCCATCGCCAACTATATATATATATATATATATATATATATATATATATATATATATATATATATATATATATATATATATATATATATATATATATATATATATCTTGAAATACCACGGTTGAGACGACGCTTTATTCCAAGAAGGAAAAATGGCGCCGACGCAAAAACGAACACGAGCCGATGATTGATGATGACTTTGTACAGATGAAGATGAAGTCCGCATAAATGCTTACACTAATTTCCCCCGCAGACGGAAGCGGCCAGCCTGGCCGCACATTAGACGGTGGAACGGAGATGAAAGGGCTTCAGGCGAGAAACGTGCACGATCTCTGTTCCGCGGCAGCGTCGGTCGGTTGGGGTCTCAGCAGGTGTAACGCGATAGTTCACCGGTGAGGTCTGCTCGATGACTTTGTAGGGGCCAAGATATCGAGACTCAAGCTTCTCACATAAACTGGGTGTTCGCGCAGGGGTCCATAGGAGCACATCGTCACCAGGGCGGTAGGAAACGACGCGATGAGAGGCATCGTACCGATGTTTGCGATCGTCTTGGCTGGCTGCAGTGTTCATACGGGCGCGACGACGACATTGGGCAAGACGAGACACAAACTGGTCGCAAATGAATGGTGAAGCGTTGACGGGGCCAGAGAAGAAAGAAACGTCGAGCGAGTGGGCGCGGCAGCACTGCCGAGATGCATCGCTCAAATCCATTCTTGTTTGCCGTCCAGGTTACGCTTGGTTTGCTGCTCACTGTATCCGGACCTTCACCAGGAAATTCGTCGACGCAACTGTTCCGCCTACCTGATATCCCCGGACGTGACTGGCCTTATCATCGGACACCAGATGGTGCCAGAGGCTACTTGCCCCCGACCATTTCAACTCTACCAGAGCACAGGACCATGACGTCACGGGAATGCTATTTAAGGACCTGCTTCTGCGAGGGATCCTTCAGTGGGCGCGGCAGCACTGCCGAGATGCATCGCTCAAATCCATTCTTGTTTGCCGTCCAGGTTACGCTTGGTTTGCTGCTCACTGTATCCGGACCTTCACCAGGAAATTCGTCGACGCAACTGTTCCGCCTACCTGATATCCCCGGACGTGACTGGCCTTATCATCGGACACCAGATGGTGCCAGAGGCTACTTGCCCCCGACCATATCAACTCTACCAGAGCACAGGACCATGACGTCACGGGAATGCTATTTAAGGACCTGCTTCTGCGAGGGATCCTTCAGTGGGCGCGGCAGCACTGCCGAGATGCATCGCTCAAATCCATTCTTGTTTGCCGTCCAGGTGAGGAAGCGGTTCGGCAAATCCTTTCGTAGCAGTAATGTTTGTCTTGTTTTGCTGCCGTGCCCACACGCTTTGCTTGAGTGGTTCTGTGATCTGTCGAATTCCTTGCGGTTCCTGTTGTTGCTGGCAGGGGATGTCGAGACTAATCCTGGGCCCGGGGACATTACGATTGAAGAGCAGCTTAAAATGATTGCAAAAGACATCCAAGAGATAAAGAATGAAAAACTGGTGACCAATCAAAAACTTGGAGCGATAGATAAAAAGCTGGAAAAAATAGGCAAAATGGAAAAGCAGATCTTGGAATGCGTAGAAAGGGTTGACAAACTCGATCACCTGATACTGTCCTTGACTAAGAAAGTCGACGAATTAGATAACAGAGGCCGCAGGTCTAATCTTGTCGTATACGGTGTTAAGGAAATCGAAAATGAGAGCCCCCAAGATCTGCTCGATGCTGTTGAGAAAACAATCTTTGAAGATACGATAGGAATAAAAACGGCTGGCATCGAAAGAATCCACCGCCTTGGGCGAAAACAAACGATTGATAATCCCAAGCACAGACCTGTCATTTTGAAATTATTTGACTACCGGGATAAAGCTACCATACTTAGCAATTGCAGAAAGCTAAAAGGAACTGAATATTCAATTAGTGAGGATTATTCGCCTGCAGTAAGACAAATTAGAAAGAAGCTATGGGAAAGAACGAAAGTACATCGAGACCAGAAAGAGAAAGTTTTTTTGTCCTACGATAAAGTCAAGATAAATAATCGCCTGTACGCCTGGGATGATCAAGCGAAAGACATAGTGGAAGTTGCAAAAAACGAAAGCATGCACAACGGTCCAGCCACGCGAACTCGAAACCGCCGTCGACCCTAGTTGTTCTCAATGTTAATGCGCGCAGCCTCTTGAACAAAATCGAACAGCTAGAGGCGATTCTGATCGCTCTTGAACCTGACATTATCTGTGTGACTGAGACATGGCTGCACGCTGACATCGCAAACCATGAAGTAGCCCCTCCGGGCTACTCCATTGTCCGAAAAGACCGAACAACTAGAGGTGGTGGTGTTGCTTTGCTCATTGGCCAAGGCATAAATTACTCAGTGATGCCAGATGTCCCTGGTGTGGAGGCGGTCTGGTGTAGAATTCAAGTGGGCCAGACCCACGTCTATGCTGGCGCCGTCTACAGACCACCCCAAGCCGAAATCTCGTATCTCGAGCAGCTTCTAGAGTACATGTATCAACACATGCTGGGGAACGCCATAATAATGGGAGGAGATTTTAATCTTCCAGAGATTAACTGGGAGTCGCTGAGCCCATCCAATGTAACAAATAACACCTTGCTGAGCTTTCTGTTTACCTTCAACCTGACCCAAATAGTATCCAAGCCCACCCGTGTCCAGGGCACTTCAAGCTCAATTTTAGACCTTATTTTCATAAGCGATTTCTTTTCCAAAGAAGATAACAAAGTCGAAATTCTTGAAGGACTATCGGATCATCACATGGTTTTTTGCACATTCACCATTCCAAACCAAATCCGCCAACGTAACACTAGAAAGCGCGTGTACGCATTTAACAAAGCAGACGATGACGCCATTATGACCTACCTTGCACACGAGTACTACGACTTTAACGAGCTAATCTCAAAGGGCTCGGCCAACATCGACGAAATTTGGTTGCTGTTCAAAACACATGTTATGCACTGCTTAAGGCAATTTGTCCCACAAATACAAAAGAACACCAATAAGCACAACCCATGGATTACACGTGACGTAATTCATTTCAAACGTAGAATAAAAAGGTTGCGGAAATCTAACAAATTACGCCCAGTTCCAGACTTCTGCCAAAAAATAAACTCGTTAAACAGACTACTAAAGGAAGCAACAAAAGTAGGAAAACAGCGCTTCTGCAGTACAACACTTAGCAACTTTATCAAAGACTCACCCCAAAAATTCTGGCGTTATGTCAGGCAAAACGATAACCGTGCTAAACCGTTATCGCCGACAGAAGAAAAGAAACAAGCGGAAGCGTTTAACACATTCTTCCATTCTGTATTTACCCCCGACAACGGCATTACGCATGCTTACAGGCCAGAAAATATAAAGCACAACGAAACACTGAGCGCTCCAGTCGTAACTGAAGCAGGCGTGTTCGCACTATTATTAAATTTAGATGATAAAAAGTGCAACGGTCCTGACGGAATCCCGAACTGTTTCCTGAAACGTTATGCCGAGCCTGTAAGCAAATACTTATGCCTTATTTACAATAAATCAATCTCTGAACAATGTATCCCAGCAGAATGGAAAATTGCTAAAATAGTGCCCGTCTACAAATCGGGCAATATTTCTTGTCAGTCAAACTATAGGCCTATTTCTCTAACATGTACATGCTGCAAAATCTTGGAACATATTATCTTAAAATCCGTTAAACAGTTCATTGAGGCAAACAATGTCCTCCATCCATGCCAACATGGCTTCAGGACTGGTCTGTCTACCATTACCCAACTCGTTGAGATATTACACGATTTCGCCAAAGCAATTAACGACCAGACACAAATAGATGTTATTTACCTAGACTTCTCAAAGGCCTTTGATCGTGTCTGCCATGCTAAACTACTCCTAAAGCTTAAACATATACTAGGAGATGGGCCAATTTTTCGTTGGATTAGCAATTACTTATCTGACCGCCGCCAGTTTGTTCAGTTAGGCTCCCACGCTTCTGAAACTGTACCAGTACTTTCTGGTGTACCCCAGGGTTCCGTTTTGGCCCCTATCCTGTTTCTTTTGTTCATAAATGACATAACTAATCAGATTGAATCCAAAATTAGGTTATTTGCAGACGATTGCGTCCTGTATAGAGAAGTACTAAACCGGCAAGACCAAATTAGTCTCAACAAGGATTTTTCTCTGATAGTGCAATGGTGTGAAGACTGGCAAATGGCCATCAACTTCGATAAAACAGTTTCAATGTCAGTAACAAAAAAGAAATCCAAGCTTACTTTTTCATACGGCTGTAATAATACTATACTTAAAACTGTCACTCAGTACAAGTACTTGGGTGTTATCATATCATCAGACTTAGGATGGTCGGCTCATGTAGAGTACGTAGCAAGCAAAGCGATGCGAAAGCTCATGTTCTTAAAACGGGCCCTGCGATACTCTACGAAGGAGGCTAAGCTCTTGGCCTATGTTACAATCATACGTCCTATCTTAGAATATGCGAACGTGGCGTGGTTTCCCTTTGCCCAAAATCAAATCGCCACTCTTGAGGCTGTCCAGCGAAAAGCCGCGCGGTTTATCTGTAACCGATTTCGGCGCACCGACTCGCCTACTCAGATGCTATACGAAATCGGCCTTCACACACTAAGCAGTCGTGCGATGCTGTACCGACTCAAATTTTTGTATCTCATCCTGCATAATAAGGTACATGTGGATTCTAACACCTATATTTCCTATAACTCATCCAGAGAAACCCGTCACAAGCATCACCTAACACTCCAAGAATATTCTTGCACTAACAATACATTCAGCTTCTCGTTCTTCCCGCGAGCAGTTCGCGATTGGAATGCTTTAGCCCAGACGTTGGTTGCTCAGCCTACTGTTGACAAATTTGTTGAAATAGTTGGCGCAACAGTATTGTCAATCACTACTAAATGATATGTTATCATTGTCTTTATCATTGTATTGTCAAATGTTTTTGGAAATGTGTGATGTGAAATGATGTACGATGCTATCAATTGTATAACCATATGCTTATTCTTCTTTTGTCTCTTGCAAAATATCATATGACATTGAAACAAGCTCTTTGTGCGTTATGTTTTTTGCCTTATTATTGCTCTTAACATAGGTCCATGAAACTCTACTCTTGCCAAGTGCCCTTTTGTATTCTTATGTATATGCCTGTACTACTATGTCTACAGACTCTTCTAACCCACTCCTGTAAAAATCCCTGATGGGATTGACAGTATCACAAAATAAATAAAAAAAAAATGAGGTTGGGTGGCGGCCGTATACTAAGAAAAACGGAGAGTATCCGGTGGTCCGTTGAACAGACGTGTTGTACGCAAATGTTACAAATGGCAGAATCGCATCCCAGTTACGATGATCAGGTTGAATATACATGGATAGCATGTCACACAGCGTGCGATGAAATCGCTCTGTTAGGCCGTTGGTTTGAGGGTGGTAGCTAGACGTTGTCTTGTGCACGGTGTTGGACGCTTGCAGAACTTGATTAAGAGTGTTTGAAAGAAATGTCTTGCCTCGGTCGCTCAAAAGAACGTGAGGCGCCCCATGACGTAAGTAGACAGACTGCAGGAAGAAGGCCGCTACTTCTGAGGCAGCTCCTGAGCGTATTGAGGCTGTTTCAGCGTACCGGGTCAAATGGTCAACAGCAGTGACGATCCATCGGTTGCCATCTGGAGTAGGTGGGAGTGGCCCGAAAAGGTCAATGCCGACGACAGAGAAGGGTTGTGCTGGACAAGGAAGTGGTTGTAGGGTCCCGACCGGAGCAGTAGTAGGTCGCTTACGGTGTTGGCAAAGCGTGCACGAGGCAACATATCTAGCTATGCTCGTGGAAAGGCCTGGCCAATAGAATCGGCTGCGTATGCGCTCGTGTGTTTTGTTGTAACCCAAGTGGCCTGACGTAGGGTCATCGTGTGAGGCCTGCAGTACTGCAGCGCGAAGAGAGCGCGGTAGAACGGGAACCCATCGATGGCCTTCCGGGTGAAAAATGTACCGGTAGAGCACGTCGTCTTCAAACTTGAACAGTTTGAGTTGTTTCCGTAGCCTGGCATTGGGTGGAGATGAAATACCGCTAAGGCGATTGATGATACTTTGGCAATTGGAATCGGCGCGCTGGTGAGTGGAAAGCACTGAAAGGCGGTTTGATGAAGTCAAGGAAGAAATCGGTGTAATAGACGAAGCGTCCTCCGTGCGGCCAATTTGACAAGGTGATGTGATGTGCTCCGAGGATGGTGGTAATGGGCATCGTGAAAGAGCATCGGCATCTTGGTGCTTCCGTCCGGACTTATATATGACATTGAAATCATATGCTTGTAATCTGAGTATCCAGCGGCCAAGACGCCCGGACAAGTTTTTGATCGTCGACAACCAACATAGGGCATGGTGGTCGGTCACAACCGTGAAATGTCGACCGTGGAGGTATGGACGAAATTTCTGAATGGACCAGACAACAGCCAAACACTCTTGTTCGGTTATAGAGTACTTCTTTTCCGCGGAAGTGAGTGTGCGGCTTGCATATGCAACAACCTTTTCGCAAAATTCGTGGTCGCGCTGCAGCAGTACGGCACCAATTCCGTGACCGCTGGCGTCAGTATGCACTAATGTGGGCGCCTTGTCATCAAAATGACAAAGAACAGGTGGGGATGTTAGTGCGCGCTTGAGTTCTTGGAACGCGGCTTCACACTGATCGTTCCAATCGAAGGAACTGGAACTAGAAAGGAGCTTATGGAGGGGCGAGGCAATGCTGGCAAAGTTGCGGATAAAACGTCGAAAGTATGAGGCGAGTCCAATGAAGCTGCGCAGTTCTTTTGCACGAATTGGACGGGGAAAGTTGAGCACCGCGGAAATTTTATCCGGATCGGGCTGGATGCCGTCTTTGCTAACGAGATGACCCAGGACTTTAATCGTTGTGCTAGCGAAACGGCACTTCCTCGTGTTTAGTTGAAGTCCGGCATTAGAAAGGCATGTGAGCACCTCATCTAAGCGTTGCAGATGGTCAGTGAAAGTTGAGGAAAACACGACGATGTCGTCGAGGTAACAAAGACAAGTTTTCCACTTGAGGCCGCGAAGAACCGTGTCGATCATTCTTTCAAATGTGGCGGGAGCATTGCAGAGACCGAAAGGCATTACATTAAACTCATAAAGACCATCCGGAGTAGAAAAGGCGGTCTTTTCTTTGTCCGCTTCGTGCATTGGGATTTGCCAATATCCGGAGCGAAGATCAAGGCTGGAGAAATATTGCGCGCCTTGCAACGAATCAAGGGCGTCATCGATACGGGGCATGGGATATACATCCTTACGGGTGATCTTGTTTAACGCACGGTAGTCAACACAAAATCGTACCGATCCATCCTTCTTCTGCACCAAAACAACGGGTGATGACCAAGCACTGGCGGAGGGACGTATGACGTTTCTTTTCAGCATATCGGCGACGTTCTCCTCGATGATTTTGCGTTCGGCCAAAGAGACTCGGTAGGGACGACGGCGTACAATAGTCTGGCCATCGGTGTCGATACGATGGAAGGCAACTGAAGTCTGCCCGAGTGACGAAGTATCCATATCGAAGGAGGCCTGGTGCTTCGTAAGCAATTTTAGCAACGCTTCATGTTGAGCAGCAGTAAGGTCAGGGCTTATCACGGAAGTAAGGGCAGATGAAGCAGATTTGTCCGGTTGAGGAAGAGCTTGCGAGGCAGCAAGAGGAAGCAGGGAGACTGGTTGGGTATCCACATAACAGGTCAGTGCGGAGCCTTGAGGTAGGAGGATTGTCTCAGTGGTCGCATTTAAAGCGATGATTAACGCAGAGTTTTCGTGGAACCGCACCAGGCAGGAAGCGAAGACAATCCCACGGGCAAGACAGCGACCGTAAGGAGTGATGAACACGTCGCCATTGGTGATGTCCGTAGAAGAGAGACTTATGACTTGCTCGTGGCCGGGAGGCAGTACAGAATCGGCAGCAGTGATAAAACGCAGTCGTGGCTCATCGGTACTCCCGCTGCAATGAACTGTCTCGCTCATATGTATTACACGTTGACGGCAAGAGATTAAAGCGGACGCTGACGAGAGAAAGTCCCAACCTAAAATTAGTTCATGAGCGCACGGGAATAAAATCGCGAACGTAATGTGATGACAGATGCCATCAATGAAGACGCGTGCTGTACATTGGGCTGATGGTCGAATGATTGCTCCATTAGCCCCAATCAGGGATGATCCAATATAAGGCGTCTTCACTTTCCGCAGACGAGAGCACAGGTCCGCACGCATAACAGACATAGTAGCTCCCGTGTCAATCAGAGCTAACAAAGGCACACCCTCCACAGACACCAATAACATGTTCGAAGGACGTTCAGGAGGACTTGGAGCACTTCGCGGCGATGCAGTTTTCCCTCCAAAAACTGCACTGGTTAGTTTTCCGGTCGCTGGACATGGAGTTGGGAGACAGGTCGAAGTGGCGAAACAGAACGTCGGAGCGGCGATGGAGAGCGGCGTCGCGAGGCACGGGTGTGGAGGGCGGTGTTGGAGAAGTCGGCCGGAGATGGAGAACGGCGAACGGGGGGATTATCGTCATAAGTGCGGTAAGCGCGAGGAGGTGGCTCATCGCGTTCAAAGGCCGCGTAACCACGACGTTCGTCTTGCTGGCGGCGTCGGCAAAACCTGGAGATATGTCCTCGAAAGCCGCAGTAGTAGCAGATAGGCCTCGAGGAACGCCAGGCAGAGTAGTAAGGTGGGTTCGGAGCTCGGGTGACTAAAGGAGCCAGGTGATCGTGAACAGGCGCAGGTGGTGTAATTGGAGACGGCGTGGCTGGCATTGCAGCAATCTGGGCGTAAGAAGCCGGTTGTTGGCAAGGAGAAGTGTTGGTATGCTGGGCGTTCTGCAGGGAGGCCAATTCCTCCTTAATAATACCGCGCAGGTCAGTAGAAGCAGGTTGGACGTGAACGCTGCTGCAAGGGGTTGAGCCATGCGCTTGCAATTCCTCACGAATTATGGCTCGAATGATAGACCGGAGCTCAATACTGTTCACCAGGGGGTTGTCGGAAACGTCCGGTTGCAAGCGGATGGACTGCAGGGCGTCGAGGCGCTGACAGACGGAGACGACGTCCGACACCGTCGATGGGTTTTGAGCGGCGAGTGCGTTGAAGGCAGTAGAGCCGATACCCTTAAGAAGGTGTCGCACGCGATCAGGTTCTGGCATGGCACTGTCCACACGGCGGCAAAGCGCGAGGACGTCCTCGATGTACGAGGTATACGATTCGCCATAATGCTGGACGCGCTCAGACAGCCTCTTTTTCGCAACTTCCGAACGAACCGTGGGTGTGCCGAAAATCCGCCGTAGCTGCTCCCTGAAAGACGACCAATCACGGAAGTCTCTCTCATGATTCAGGAACCAGGTCTTGGCTACTTGAGAGACGTAAAATGGCACGTTGTTTAACCTCGATGTCTCGTTCCAGTTGTTGTAGTCGCTGACACGATCGTAGTTGTCGAGCCAGTCTTCAACGTCCTCACCAGGCAAGCCAGAGAAAATTTCAGGGTCGCGATACCGGTTGTTGGCAGGGCTGGGAGTGGGGGTGGCTGGCACTGGAACCGAGATGGCGGATGCTGCGGGCTGGTCTTGCGACATGGCGGCCTCTTGGCGTAAGCGGCGTCCCGAACGTAGCTCCAGGAGTGATCTTGAAGTGGATTGAGGTCGAAGGGATCTTAAAGCGCCTCCACCACTTGAAATACCACGGTTGAGACGACGCTTTATTCCAAGAAGGAAAAATGGCGCCGACGCAAAAACGAACACGAGCCGATGATTGATGATGACTTCGTACAGATGAAGATGAAGTCCGCATAAATGCTTACAATATATATATATATATATATATATATATATATATATATATATATATATATATATATATTGTGTTCTGCAGCTTTCCTATTGTGATGTGTAGTGCTTGAATTTCTTAGACCAAGGGGTTTACGCTGTACATAACTTCATGGCGGCCGTGTGCGACCCATAAAATAGATTTTGTGTGTTCTAGTGAAATTACATTCCCTTACTTTTTTAAATCGCACTCAAATTAAAGTACACAGCCCCCTTGAAAAGTTGGCTACATAAGCATTCGTGCTGGATTCACGGAAACTTACGTACACGTTTTCTGATTGCACGAATCTTGCCAGCGAATCCCTGTTTAAATATTGCACAGTTCAACTTTTCTTTATATTAATACCACCTGGATTATTGCCAGCGCCGTTATTCTGTTGTACACCAGCAGGTGGTCCTGTTTGTTCTCACTCAAAGTAGAATTGCAGCTACAATTGTCGCTTCTTGGCCCGAGGAAAATGCGAAAAGGTTTCAAGTTTCCTCCAGAGTTCAGTGTGCCTCCAAGAAGCACCATTTGCTGACTCAGCGTCGAGCTGCTTTCGAGTAAATTGAAAGAGAATGAGAGAGATCGGGAGAGAAATAACATGTTTATTTTATAAATCAAGCCTACATGAAAGGCATCCCTATATTATGCCTTGAGTTGGGGCCGCCCTTGGGCCGAATCTGATCCTCGGTGGTTTGCAGCTGGCAATATTTTGCCCGACTCTTATAGAAATATTCCTCGAGTGAAGTGAGGCGTGAACCAAAGCTAGCTTAGAACAATGCTGAGTAAATACCAATGACGTGGTGAGTAAATCGGAAAAAAATTCTTCCGTTTTTCGTAACAGTAAGTTGGGCCTGAATCCATGTCTGAGTGGTAGCTCGCACTGGAATTCTTTACGCAGAGCTTGAGACCACTGCCGTGCTGGTTGCATGCGGCGGAAGTAATTTTAGAGCCGGAAAAATACGCAGTGAGATTTGGGCACCATGTATGAGGCCCCTGCACAGCATCATCAAACGTTATGGCAATGTTTTTGGCTACTGGACGCTCTCAGAAAATTTTGGTCTGGCTACTTTTGGGCTACATTTTGAGATCATTTGGCTATTTTCTGTTGGCACCATCTGGCAACCCTGAGCTTGATCTTCTCTGGCAGTTGCTACGGTCTTCGTGTGCTTTATGGAGGCTCCGTCTCGGGATCGAGCGAGAAGGACGCGGCAGCAACGCAAGCGGCGGCAGGGGAGTTCGCCGAAGTGAGCCCCCTGCGCGACCCGATTGCTTGAAATAATAAAGACTGCATTTCCTTACAGTGCCCTAGCATCATTCCTAATGGCGCTTTACGCTTCACAAAAATTCCCAAAACAGACATCAAACACACAATAATGACGCAGTTTCGCCCGATCGAAAGGCGAATCATCGATTGCCATAGCAAATTAATGGACAGCTATACAAAGTAAGGATAGTAGTTTTGTTGGACGTAGAAACTTGCAAACATTCGCCTAATAACTAAATTAGCGAGCATGGTCTCAGTGCGCACAGGCAAACATGAAGACATCACATTCGAGAGTGCGCGGACACTCGCTGTCAAAACGCTGGAGTGAGAAAGGGCAGCGGTGGCAGCGAGCGAAGTGAATTTCGTGCTCTCTGCGGCTTCAAGGCAAACTGAGCGGCGACAGCGCAACAGGCACAAAGGTACGAGACGTCGGTGCACCTAGACTGCCGCGCTGGAGCGAGCGAAGTGACCTTCGCGCTGTCGATCGCTTCAATGAAAACGGAGTGGCGACAACGCAGCCCGCACAAAGGTATGAGACGTCGAAGCGCATAGACTCTGCCCTCAACGCAGATCGCTTTCAATATGCGCCGCCGCACAATACGCAGTTGCTGCCGGAATACAACGGCGCTCCCCCCCCCCCCCCCCCCCGGAGCCTAGCGCGCGACAAAATACGGCGAGCTTCTTTCTCGCTTTCCCCCCTTACGCGCTGCAGATGGTGCCGCCACCGCCAGCTCACCGTCGCACGCTTTTCCTCTCGCGAACAGCATAGGGCGCGCAGGCACGATGTCGTCGGCCTTGCACTATATACGGAACATCGCTGCGACGGCAGGAATGCGCCTGGAGTGTCCATATAGTGCAATTGTATGGAATGGCACCTATACGCTTGCACGTAATCCGCGCTCGCGAAGTGACACGTCACTGTGTTTTTTTAAGCTGGCAGCGATGTACGTACAATGTTAGCTTGGCGCAGAAAGCCCGTGGAGACATCGTCGTCATAAACCACCCCTGTTGCAAATAGCGGCTGGGTAATACACAGTGGAGAGTGCGACGCATTTTCTGCGGCAAAACAAAATAAATAAATAACTCAGGCAATGCCTTTACTAGAGGTTAGAAATTTCAGTGACTTGAATAAGAGAAAGTTGAAACTCGTGATTTATGCAATAGCCCCAATACATAACATAATACAAATGTCTCTTAATATCAGCAAGAGTGGCAATCATTTTTTTAGACTTTTCCTGGCTGAATAACACTGGCGTGCGGTCAGCGGATGATTCCGCAGGTTGAATCATTAAGATACCTGGGAGTAATCTATACAGAAATACTGAATTGACGGACATACCTCGCGTATATATTGCATATTGGCACCTGCAGTAGTAGGCACAGTGCAAGAGAAGAGGCGGGCAAGGACAAGACGTGCGCGCGCTACACGCCCCACTCGATCCCCACGCCGTTTTCTCCAGGAGCCAGCTGCCCTTAATAAACGTCGCCCTTTCAAGACACGTGGCTAGTGGTGCAGCACGTGCCGTTGGACGACAAGTCAACAGCAGTCGCTTTGGAATGCGCAGGGAGACTCTGCTCATAATTTATGGTATTCATGTCCACCTCATTTTACAATTTGATTACTGATTATTCTCTAGGGTTCCTTCTTATATATGATGGCCTCTTTTTCCTTTAGAAGGCAAATTATTACGGTTACGCCTTGGCCTTCCAAAGTTTGTAGCGAATAATATTCTTTATTACGAAACTAACTTGCCTTCTCTTCAAACTCGATTTCCGATGCTGACTAAACATTACAGAGCATCTATGCTTGTCCCAAGAGACGCACCTACTATAGGACGATCCTCTAAAGCTCAACAACACGCCCTATATTGACAAACTGATGTGTTAGTCACATACAGTTTGTCGACCCTTCTGCCACCATTCACATGCCAACTGGTTCAATCGCCACTCATGAGGTCGCCGGAGTGGCCTGTGACCCCGCGCAAGACCCGACTTCACTCGATGTCCTGGGTAGTGTTAAGAATGGCGAGTTGCTAAGCAAGATTGCCACCCGATTACGACAAGGGGGGCAAGACGCGCATTCCGCACCCTCTCCGTCACTGCAGCTAGGAGGCGTTCGAAGAAGCGGCCTTTGTGCTGAAAACCGCTTCCTTCCTCCAGCCCCATCGACATTGTGACGGGACGAGTTCGGTGTGTGAACAATGGTTTCGGAGTCCCCCAACGTGGACCTGATTTGACACGCATGGACAAGCTGCCACGGGAACGACGTATTCTGGTGCTTCTCACGCTTCGGCGTGACGCAAAACAACAAGCGACCCTCGATCGGCACCGATACTTCCCGGAACGGCACCCCTTCAACGCCGTCGTTTGGGCATCGGAATGTGTGTGCCTTTGTGTATGAAAACTGATCTGCGGAGCAGCGGCGAGGTGGTGATGAGTAAACGAACAGTCGCCGCCTCGTATGGCCGGCGGATCGAGTGTATAAAAACTGTGGTTGTGCGAATGCTGAACACACTTCTCTTGAGCAGTCATGTTAGACTGAGTCACATCTCTCATGCAGTCATGTTGGACTGAGACTCTTTTTCTCAAGCAGCATCATGTTAGACTGATTTAATTTCTGTAAATAAACCCATTTTCCTCGTTCTCGATGAGAAACAGTTCTTCACTTCATCAACGATCTCAGCGTAAATAAGTTGGACGACGGCATGGGCCAGCTACCTTCGAATTCATGCCGTACTCCAATCTTGGCAAAGGACCACGGACGATGGGATTGAGCCCCCAATCCTGACAGTAGCCCCATCGCCGACGCGCTGACTGTTTCACAACGCGCTCACCTTCTACGCCTTCTCAAGAAGTTCCGTTCTGCTCTCGACTGCCAGCATGTTCCCCTGGGCCTCACTTTAATCACTTTTTAATCATCATCATCATCATCAGCCTGGTGACGCCCACTGCAGAGCAAAGGCATCTCCCATACTTCTCCAACTACTCCGGTCATGTACTAATTGTGGCCATGTTGTCCCTGCAAACCTCTTAATCTCATCCGCCCACCTAACTTTCTGCCGTCCCCTGCTACGCTTCCCTTCCCTTGGAATCCAGTCTGTAACCCTAATTACCATCGGCTATCTTCCCTCCTCATTACATGTCCTGCCCATGCCCATTTCTTTTTCTTGATTTCAACTAAGATGTCATTACCTCGCGTTTCTTCCCTCACCCAATCTGCTCTTTTTTATCCCTTAACGTTACACATATCATTCTCCTTTTCACAGCCCGTTGCTTCGTCATCATTTTTTATCGGGTACCAAATACGCCACTGTCACAAAGACAGTACCATGTGTCCGCGACAAAGCGACGTGTTATCGAAGACCGAGTAGCCAATATGCTAAGGCGTTATCCAGTCTTTCAGTAGGCCCTGGTCATCCACACTTGACAAGAATCGACTCGTTTCTGCGTCATTTACCGTCGACTTAACAAAATCGCTCGCAAACATGTTTACTCTTTGTCGAGAATTGACGATGCCCTTCACGGCCTTCAAGGCGCCATTCGTTGCAAAACTTTTCGGGCTTTGCAATGCCCCCGCAACATTTGAGCGTCTGATGGACAACCTTTTGCGTGGTCGAAAGCGTACCTGTGATACTTAGATGATGTGGTTAGTTATTTCATCCAATTTTTGCATCCATCTCTGTAGGCTAGAGGAAGTGTTACAATACCTAACTGACACCGACCTTCCGCTCAACCTGAAGAAATGTTGCTTTGGCGCAAGTCAGCGCCCCATTTTTGGCTACGTGGTATCTAAAAACGAAATCATTCCTGACGCCACCAAGCTCCGTGCAGTTGCCGATTTTCCCAAGCCTCCCTCCATTAAAGAACTTCGCAGCTTCCTTGGCCTCTGCTCATACTTTCGCTGCTTCATTCGTAATTTTGCGTACATCACCGCTCCCTTGAATCAGCTTCTACGATGCGACTATCGTTCTTTCGTTCCCAGCAGGGTGCGACAAGGCTTAGCAGCAACGCCAGGATGCCTGAATCTGCTCCTTTCAAGCCCATCGAATGCCCGGCGCTGCAGCCACATCGCCAGTGTTCCGGGAGGTGCGAGCTCGAGATTGCCTGGCCTGCTCTGGTTGAGACGCCGCCAACGCTGCCTGCTGCTGTCTTGTCGTGTCATTTGTTCGCATTAGATTTCTTACGAGAACCCACCGCATTTGAGAATCAATGAACTCGTCTGCATTGTTCCTAGGTAATTCTTGCGCTCTGATATTGGTGGCACCACAAGTAATAATTCACGATTTTATTTTCCCAAATGTACCTGCTCCTACAGCAAGCGTTGAATTTGATGATATATTTCCTGAAAATACTCAGCTCCTGCCTATTAGATATCTAAAATTATTGGATGACCACTTTGAGAACCTCCAAATAATTACAGCAAAAGCCACAGATGCTTCTGCCAATGGGGAGAAGGTAGGAGTGGTCATTTTTCACCATCATTAGCTGATCTTTTTCTGTTCGACTGCCCGACTTCGCACCAATGTTCCAGGCATAATTATTAACTATCATTGTAGCTCTCCGAAGACTTCCCACATGCATTTATTCAGTGGTTAAATTAAGCGACTAGTCCGCTTGCTCTGTCAATGCCAAATTCATCTGTTCTCTGAAAATTTCATCCATCTATGCCCCAACATCTCCGCCTCGCCCATTTGGTATGGGTACCAGGGCACACGAGCCTGACTTTAACCGAGTCAATGGCGGCAGCATCTGTTAAAGGCCCGGTACTGAGGATTCTACGTCTTTGGCAAATATCTCGGCTGCAAGATTTAAAAAGACAATTCAGTTCATGAAGAACATGCCAAGTCACCTGTAATAAATAACAGACTTTCAGCATCTTAGATTCCTTTGGCACAGCAGATGGTGTTTCAGTAGATAATTTGATATTTTTTTTAACAGAATTCCGTTGCCGAATACCAATGCCTAATGTTTATTCCCACAGGTCTCGTTTCGCTACTTCCCTTGAACGTCATTATTGCTAGGAACTGTAAACTATTGAACATTTCTTGACATAATGTCATAGGTTCTATATGCAAAGAAAACGACTTCTGGAAGGTCCCGTTCGTCAACTTGGACTGTGCATTACGCCGACTGTTATACTATCTCTTTGGGCGTCTGTAGTACGTTGCTGCATAGGAACGCATGTGATATCACATTTCATTTTGTAAGGGAAAGGAAGAGACCCCCATGTTCATAGATTGTATTGCTCACCATTAATAAAGAAAGATAATATCACCTATTCTGTAAGATATAAGCCCTAAAATTCATATTAACAATAACTATTCATTTAATATCTCGTCCTTAAGTTCTGATTGCCTACTATTTGTTGATTCCCCGCAATGGGGTTGAGCCTCCACGCGGCGCCAAGCCACATCGAACCCAGCACTCCCCATGCGTCTTCATGCCTTCGAAGAAGACAGCGGCTGAGATTCCGCGCAAGCATACTACGCACGCTCGCGCTTGCACGTCCTTTGCGGGAATGTTGGCGTGATTTTCCTAAAGTTGTTCGGATACGCGTTGGCAGCTGTTAGCGAAATGCTTGCAGTAGTGGTCATCGTTGGCATAAATGAAACGCCTCCTGAGTGCTTGTCAGCAGGCACAACAACGTGTTTTCTGACTGAGGGTATTGCTTCTGCTTCTATATTTGTGTTTTAAGAATATACCAGGTTTGGAATGGTTGCTGCTTTGTTTTGCAAGCTCTTCTAAAATGTAAAATGCACTTTCTCACGAAATGCCCATTTCATAACTGCGCTTTGCATCGCGAAACTCCTCGGTCCCATGTTTTCCTATGGGCCGGAAAAAGACCGGTAACCCCAGTCGTCCACCGCTACTGACAACAGCGCCACCGCGTACTGCCGATATTCGCAGTCGCAGTGTAGTCGCAGTCGCAGTACCAAGATGCACAATGCACAATGGAAACGAGGACGAGCGTCAGGCTCCAGGGCTAAGAAAGATTGGCCTTCAGAACTCCAAGAACCTGGCTACCCATTTTAAACGCTTGTGGGTGTGCTAACGATGAGTAGTTTCATAGATGAAATCGAATGCTAGTCGAATAGTGTAAGAAGCGAAGCGAATCGAATGTCGAATAGTTTCCAAATAATGTGCGCACTTACCATTATTATGAAGCAATTCTCACGTCTTCACTTTCACAACTAGTTAACAAGCTCTGTCATTACACTGCATATAAAACACGATGTTTTAATAAAAGCGCAAAGGGAACATTAGGAGTATCTAAGCAGCTTGTTTGCAAACTCAGGGCTCTACGGAGCATTGACATATGGAAACGGGAAAGGCAGCTTTGTTGGCCAAATAAGATCTGAGAATGCACGTGCCTTCGCTACCAAATAAGAAACACCGCTGCGGCAAACGGAGAGCGACAGATATACAGTTTTCCTTTAGTTTGTGTATATATATATATATATATATATATATATATATATATATATATATATATATATATATATATATATATATATATATATATATATATATATATATATATATATATATATATATTGACATACCACCTTCGAGACGACGCTTTATTCCAAGAAGGAAAAATGGCGCCGATGCATAAACGAACACGAGCCGATGATTGGTGATGACTTTGTACAGATGAAGATGAAGTCCGCATAAATGCTTACACTAATTTCCCCCGCGGACGGAAGTGGCCAAACTGGTCGCAAATGAATGGTGAAGCGTTGACGAGGCCAGAGACGAAAGAAACGTCGAGTGATGAGGTTGGGTGGCAGCCGTATACTAAGAAAAACGGAGAGTATCCAGTGGTCCGTTGAACAGACGTGTTGTACGCAAATGTTACAAATGGGAGAATCGGATCCCAGTTACGATGATCAGGTTGAATATACATGGATAGCATGACACACAGCTTGCAATGAAATCGCTCTGTTAGGCCGTTGGTTTGAGGGTTGTAGCTAGACGTTGTCTTGTGCACGGTGTTGGACGGTTGCAGAACTTGATTAAGAGTGCTTGAAAGAAATGCCTTGCCTCGGTCGCTCAAAAGAACATGAGGCGCCCCGTGACGTAAGTAGACAGCCTGCAAGAAGAAGGCCGCTACTTCTGAGGCAGCTCCTGAGCGTATTGAGGCTGTTTCAGCGTACCGGGTCAAATGGTCAACAGCAGTGACGATCCATCAGTTGCCGTCTGGAGTAGGTGGGAGTGGCCCGAAAAGGTCAATGCCGACGACAGAGAAGGGTTGTGCAGGACAAGGAAGTGGTTGTAGGGGCCCGACCGAAGCAGTAGTAGGTCGCTTACGGTGTTGGCAAAGCGTGCACGAGGCAACATATCTAGCTATGCTCGTGGAAAGGCCTGGCCAATAGAATCGGCTGCGTATGGGCTCGTGTGTTTTGTGGTAACCCAAGTGGCCTGACGTAGGGTCATCGTGTGAGGCCTGCAGAACTGCAGCGCGAAGAGAGCGCGGTAGAACGGGAACCCGTCGATGGCCTTCCGGGTGAAAAATGTACCGGTAGAGCACGTCGTCTACAAACTTGAACAGTTTGAGCTGTTTCTGTAGCCTGGCATTGGGTGAAGATGAAACACCGCTAAGGCGATCGATGATACTATGGCAATAGGAATCGGCGCGCTGTTGAGTGGAAAGCACTGAAAGGCGATTTGATGAAGTCAAGGAAGAAATCGGTGTAGTAGACGAAGCGTACTCCGTGCGGCCAATTTGACAAGGTAATGTGATGTGCTCCGATGATGGTGGTAACGGGCATCGTGAAAGAGCATCGGCATTTTGGTGCTTACGTCCGGACGTATATATGACATCGAAATCATATGCTTGTAATCGGAGTATCCAGCGGCCAAGGCGCCCGGACAAGTTTTTGATCGTCGCCAACCAACATAGGGCATGGTGGTCGGTCACAACCGTGAAATGTCGACCGCGGAGATATGGACGAAATTTCTGAATGGACCAGACGACAGCCAAACACTCTTGTTCGGTTATCGAGTGCTTCTTTTCCGCGGAAGTGAGTGTGCGGCTTGCATATGAAACAACCTTTTCGCAAAATTCGTGGTCGTGCTGCAGCAGTACGGCACCAATTCCAAGACCGCTGGCGTCAGTATGCACTAATGTGGGCGCCTTGTCATCAAAATGACAAAGAACAGGTGGGGATGTTAGTGCGCGCTTGAGTTCTTGGAACGCGGCTTCACACTGATCGTTCCAATCGAAGGTACTGGAACTAGCAAGGAGCTTGTGGAGGGACGAGGCAATGCTGGCAAAGTTCCGGATAAAACGTCGAAGGTATGAGGCGAGTCCAATGAAGCTGCGCAGTTCTTTTGCACGAAGTGGGCATGGAAGTTGAGCACCGCGGAAATTTATCCGGATCGGACTGGATGCTGTCTTTGCTAACGAGATGACACAGGACTTTAATCGATGTGCTAGCGAAACGGTACTTCCTCGTGTTTAGTTAAAGTCCGGCATTAGAAAGGCATGTGAGCACTTCATCTAAACATTGCAGATGGTCAGTGAAAGTCGAGGAAAACACGACGATGTCGTCGAGGTAACATAGACAAGTTTTCCACTTGAGGCCACGAAGAACCGTGTCGATCATTCTTTCAAATGTGGCGGGAGCATTAATATACCGAAAGGCATTACATTAAATTTATAAAGACCATCCGGAGTAGAAAAGGCGGTCTTTTCTTGGTCCGCTTCTTGCATTGGAATTTGCCAATATCCGGAGCGAAGATCAAGGCTGGAAAAATATTGCGCGCCTTGCAACGAATCAATGGCGTCATCGATACGGGACATCGGATATACATCCTTATGGGTCATCTTGTTTAGCGCATGGTAGTCAACACAATATCATACCGATCCATCCTTCTGCACTAAAACGACGGGTGATGACCAAGCACTGGAGGAGGGACGTATGACGATTCTTTTCAGCATATCGGCGACGTTCTCCTCGATGATTTTGCGTTCGGCCAAAGAGACTCGGTAGGGACGACAGCGTACAATAATCTGGCCATCGGTGTCGACACGATGAAAGGCAACGGAACTCTGTCCGAGTGACGAAGTATCCATATCAAAGGAGGCCTGCGTGCTTCATAAGCAATTTTAGCAACGCTTCATGTTGAGCAGCAGTAAGGTCAGGACTTATCACGGAAGCAAGGGCAGATGAAGCAGATTTGTCCTGTTGAGGAAGAGCTTGCGAGGCGGCAAGAGGAAGCAGAGAGACTGGTTGGGTAGCCACATAACAGGTCACTGCGGAGCCTTGAGGGAGGAGGATTGTCTCAGTGGTCGCGTTTAAAGCGATGATTACCGCAGAGCTTTCTTTGAACCGCACCAGGCAGTAAGCGAAGACAATCCCACGGGCAAGACAGTGACCGTAAGGACTGATGAACACGTCGCCATTGGTGATGTCCGTAGAAGAGAGACTTATGACTTGCTCGTGGCCGGGAGGCAGTACAGAATCGGCAGCAGTGAGAAAACGCAGTCATGGCTCATCGGCACTCTCGCTGCAATGAACTGTCTTGGTCATATGGACTACACATTGACGGCAAGAGATTAAAGCGGCCGCTGACGAGAGAAAGTCCCAACCTAAAATTAGTTCATGAGCGCACGGGAATAAAATCGCGAACTTAATGTGGTGACAGATACCATCAGTGAAGACGCGTGCTGTACATTGGGCTGATGGTCTAATGATTGCTCCATTAGCCCCAATATGGGATGATCCAATATAAGGCGTCTTCAATTTCCGCAGACGAGAGCACAGGTCCGCACGCATAACAGATATAGTACCTCCCGTGTCAGTCAGAGCTAACAAAGGCACGCCCTCCACAGACACCAATAACATGTTCTAAGGATGTTCAGGAGGACTTGGAGCACTTTGCGGCGATGCAATTTTCCCTCCAAAAACTGCACTGGTTAGTTTTCTGGTCGCTGGACATGAAGTTGGGAGACAGGTCGAAGTGGCGAAACAGAACGTCGGAGCGGCGATGGGGAGCGGCGTCTCGAGGCACGTGTGTTGAGTGCGGTGTTGGAGAAGTCGGCCGGAGATGGAGATTGGCGAACGGGAGGATTATCGTCATAAGTGCGGTAAATGCGAGGAGGTGGCTCATCGCGTTCAAAGGCCACGCAACTACGACGTTCGTCTTGCTTGCGGCGTCGGCAAAACCGGCAAATATGTCCTCGAAAGCCGCAGTAGTAGCAGATAGGCCTCGACGAACGCCAGTCAGAGTAGTAAGGTGGCTTCGGAGCGCGAGTGACTAAAGGTGCGAGGTGATCGTGAACAGGTGCAGGTGGTGTGATTGGAGACGGCGCGGCTGGCATTGCAGCAATCTGGGCGTAAGAAGCCGGTTGTGGGCAAGCAGAAGCGTTGGTATGCTGGCCGTTCTGCAGGGAGGTTAATTCCTCCTTAATAATACCGCGCAGGTCAGTATAAGCAGGTTGGACGTGAGCGCTGCTGCAAGGGGGTGAGCCATGCGCTTGCAATTCCTCACGAATTATGGCTCGAATGATAGAGCGGAGCTCAATACTGTTTGCCAGGGGGTTGTCGGAAAAGTCCGGTTGCAAGCGGATTGATTGCAGGGCGTCGAGGCGCTGACAGATGGAGACGACGTCCGACACCGTCGAAGGGTTTTGAGCGGCGAGTGCGTTGACGGCAGTAGATCCGACACCCTTAAGAAGGTGTCGCACGCGATCAGGTTCTGGCATGGCACTGTCGACACAGCGGCAAAGCGCGAGGATGTCCTCAATGTACGAGGTATACGACTGGCCATAATGCTGGACGCGCTCAGACAGCCTCTTTTTCGCAACTTCCGAACGAACCATGGGTGTACCGAAAATCCGCCGTAGCTGCTCCTTGAAAGACGACCAATCACGGAAGTCTCTCTCACGATGTCTTGGCTACTTGAGAGACGTAAAATGGCGCGTTGTTTAACCTCGATGTCTCGTTGCAGTTGTTGTATTCGCTGACACGATCGTATTTGTCGAGCCAGTCTTCAACGTCCTCACCAGGCAAGCCAGAGAAGATTTCAGGATTGTGATACCGGTTGTTAGCAGGGCTGGGATTGGGGGTGGCTGGCACTTGAACCGAGATGGTGGACGCTGTGGTCTGGTCTTGCGACATGGCGGCCTCTTGGCGAAAGCAGCGGCCCGAACGTAGCTCCAGGAGAGATCTTGAAGTGGATTGAGGTCGAAGGGATCTTAAAGCGCCTCCACCACTTGAAATACCACGGTCGAGAAGACGCTTTATTCCAAGAAGGAAAAATGGCGCCGATACAAAAACGAACACGAGCCGATGATTGATGATGACTTTGTACAGATGAAGTCCGCATAAATGCTGACTATATATATATATATATATATATATATATATATATATATGGTCGCGGCAGGTGATGTCACTATTGCATCAAGTATGTTGCAATGAAAATTACTATTGGAGGCAATATCCGCTGCAGAATGCCTTGTCTAAGAACCTTATTTCGAGGGATGGTGTTTTCAGCCGGGAAAGTCTGGCTGTGTGAGCGACACAACGTGCTGTACCACCTTATCTTTACCGTGGTTAAAATGAACATTACTTCGTTCTTGCTGAACATTCAGGTTTGCTTTTGCACAATAGAACATTTAAGGTACAAGAAAACTATTAAAAAGATATTCGGATTTTCGAATGATTACTATTGCATTTCAGAACAATATGAAATATTGTCCGCTTGTTTCGAGGACAGAATGTAATCGGACAGTACTCGGGTCATTATTCGAAACTTTGGAATATTCGAACATCCCTAATAGCGCTTCCACTGTTACAAAGCTGCCGAGTGTTGCCTCCCTCAAATGCCGCCTGTGAAATTCTTCACTCATTTCGTGGAAGACATTTTATGTGTTGCTGAACAGGGAAACCTTATCTGTATGCCGCAGGCAACCGATATATTCTCCCGTGATCCTCAAATCTACGTCCTCCTAGTCTAACAGTATAAACACTTGTTCCGAGTATGCAGTGAATTGCTTTCCGAGACCGTGTAAAATTCTGACCCGCTTCTTATTCGGCATATTTCCTCTTGTGAAGATTTATCGTTTAGCTGTGGATATGCTTTTAACGTATCTTTGATATTAATGCCCAACGGTTTCAGTTGATGCAGCTGTCGTGTAGGTTGGTTCACCAATACCTATAAATATATATATATATATATATATATATATATATATATATATATATATATATATATATATATATATATATATATATATATATATATATATATATATATATATATATATATATATATATATATATATATATATTTGCCAAGCTGCCACGAGACCGCTGTTCAACAACCGCGCCTATCAACCAGATTCACCTGGTTCTGCTTTAAACACCTCGTGTGTAACATTTGGTGGAGCTGTGCGGGGTAACTCCCACGACCTACAACGGAGCCACCAGCACAAGAGCTACGCCGAAGCCGACGCCACACCGGACTTATCGCCGTCGCGCTCAATCATGGCCACAGAGCAAAATACCCTCACCAGCAGTGCCTCGGCGAGCCCAGTCCCTATCCAGCACTACCGAGAGCCACGCACGTTCTCAGCGAAGGCAGAGGATGATGTGGATGAGTGGCTAACCCATTACGAAAGGGTAAGCCAATACAATAACTGGAACGTAGTAGTTCTGCGGAAACCCGCAAGGTGGAGAGAAGTAATGAATGAAGGGAAAATCAGATATCCAACCGTTCGTAGACATCCAGACAGACATCCACCCGTTCCTTTGTAGCAATTGCTACGAAAGGGTGGATGTCTGATTTTCCCTTTATTTATTACTTCTCTCCACCTTGCGGGTTTCCGCAGAACTACTACATCAAACTCTTGCCTTTGCTTCGTATTGTGGACAAATTCGACTTCGCCCTGCCATCTGCTGGCCGCCTGGTTAGCTCAGATGGTAGAGCGGCTGCCCCGGAAAGGCGGTGGTCCCGGGTTCGAGTCCCGGACCAGGACGAATTTTTCTTCAACTATGAGGCTTTTCTTTCGAGGAACCCGTATGGGTTTCCTTTGTAGCAATTGCTACGAACGGGTGTATGTCTGATTTTCCCTTTATTAATAACTGGAACGCTGCCAGTCAGCTTAGGAACGTTGTTTTCTTCTTGGCCGGCACGGCGTTGGTATGGTATGACAACCACGCGGACATGCTGACTACATGGACACGTTTCGTTGAAGAGCTCAAAAAGTGTTTCGGTTACTCGGACGCAACGAGGAAACGTGCGGAACTCACATTAGCCGTACCCGGCGAGACTTGCACTACTTATATCGAAGAAATCTTGAAGCTGTGCCGAACCGTCAACCCTCAAATGACAGAGGAAGATAAAGTGGGGCACGTGGTATAAGGAATAGCGGAATACGTGTACAACTTCCTCATTGGTAAAGAGAACTTGCACACTGTGTTAGAACTGATACGGCACTGCCATAAGTTCGAGGCGCTGAAGACTCGCCGAATTACACCAAAGTTTGGACGGCTGGCCAATGTAACGACTGTAGCAAGTGTTGACACGAGTCCTCCGCTCCCAGACCTTTCGTCCGCCATCCGCAGATAGTCCGCGAGGAGCTCCAGCGACTTGACGAACAGGCACGTTATGCGGCGCCACGTTGCAGCTCCTCCGTTTTCCGAGACACTCTTTGGGAACCCCCATCGGCTACTTGGAACCACTCGTTAAACGTCGTGGATCCTAACGGCTCCAGAGACGAACCGCATTACATTACAACCGAACCACAACGCAATGATTCGCCCCCTCAACGTTTTGAGCAACGCCCACGCAACTTTCGTCCGCGAAGACTGGCCGCTACTTACGACTTTCTAGGGGAAGAGCTTCGTTACCCTCAACCGATGTCTTCGGCAGAATACTTCAATCCGCATTCTGAAGTTCGCCCTTCGCCAGTGTGTTACTGCTGCGGCATGCCTGGCCATATAGCTAGACACTGTAGCCGACGCCGAGCATCAAACTACGGATCGTCAGCGCCGACTATGCGGTCTAGCGTTCGTACACTGCGCACTCAGTGGCCAGGAGACTCCACTTCAGGAAGCCACTTTCGAGAGGACCGATGCACCACCCAGGAGACCGACTTTGGAGAAGAAAGAACCCGTAACCGCTACCGCTCCCCTGCCTCCGACCGTACTCTGACGCCACCACCAGCCTTCCGAGCCTCTCGATCACCATCCCCTCGGCCGCGATTCACGTCGCCATCGCCTCGGCGCCGTTTTGTGTCGCCCCCGCCGGGAAACTAGCCAGCGCGGCCGATGGAGGTGAGGTCGCTAGAAAATGTGTGCTGCCGACTCAACTGCCTCCAACTATTTTCATGCTAAAGAATAAGGTTCATGTACTGATTGATTGGGTCTCTACAATGGCTTTAGTCGACACGGGAGCAACTGTCTCGGTAATGAGTGTGGGGATTAAAGGCCTTCTGGGACGCAAGGTTATGTTTCGTTGGGACCAGTGCACAAGTTTCCGTGGAGTCTGTGGTGAATCATTATATCCGGCTGGTGTGTGTAACGTGGATGTGTCTTTGGGTGGGAAAGTTTTTAGTGCCGAGTTTACTGTTCTTCCTCGCTCCTCGCATGACGTGATTCTGGGGATTGACATTTTGCAATTGTGTGGCGCGAATGTTGACTGCCGGACGGGAGAACTCAGTGTCGACGCCAGAGTTTCACCTGTGCTCTTTGAAGGTGAAGCTTGCCCGGAGAGTGTGTTGTGCGTGTCTGAGGATACAGCTGTGCCCGCCTTATCCGCGATGCACGTTGCCGTCGCCTGTTCAACTCCGACTACTATCTCGTTCGATGCTGCAGTGGAACCTGTACATGGGAACTGCCTCAAGAAAAACGCGTTAGTTCCGCAATGCGTGGTCTCAGTGACCAATGGATGCGCGGGGATGTGGGCGCTAAATTGTTCCACTGAAGCGGCAGTGCTACCTCAAGGCCTAAAGATTGCCACGTTTCAGGAAGACTCGCCCGTATCGGTTGCAGTACTTACAGAGCTGCCCGATGGAGGAGCAACAGTGTCTCGAGCCCCGGGAGCTCGAAGGTACCTTCCATGATTGATAAGTCACTCAGCGATCACGAGCGTCGAGTTTTGATGTCCCTGCTTACGAAACATACCTTGGTATTCGACATTGCGCAGCACAATGGCCCGCCATCAATTCCTGCGTCCCGAACTCGTCACCGCATCAACACAGGAGCTGCCCAGCCAATCCGACAAAAACCCTATCGTGTATCCCCGTCAGAACGCAAGATAATCAGTGATCAGGTCCAAGAAATGCTATGCAAAGGCGTCATTCGAGAATCATCTGTCCTTGGGCAGCCCCTGTGATATTGGTGAAGAAGAAAGACGGTACGTGGCGGTTCTCTGTTGATTACCGTCGCCAAACGCCGTTACTAAGAAAGATGTATATCCGCTCCCACGAATTGACGACGCCATCGAGTGTCTCTTTGCGGCATCTTACTTTTCCTCAATCGATTTACGGTCAGGTTACTGGCAAATTGCTATACACAAGGACGACAGAGAAAAGACAGCATTTGTAACACCCGATGGACTATTTGAGTTTAACGTGATGCCTTTCGGGTTGTGTAACGCGCCCGCAACGTTCGAAAGGTTCATGGACACGATATTACGCGGCTTAAAATGGGAAGTTTGCATGTGCTACTTAAACGACGTTGTGATCTTCGGGCGAACGTTTAGTGAGCACAACAAACGTTTGGATTTGGTCTTGAACTGCTTGGAGAAAGCGGGTCTTGTGCTTAATTAAAAAAATGCCGTTTGGGGGAACGACAAACTCTTGTGCTAGGCCATCTGGTCGCTAAAGAAGGCACCCGGCGACCAGATCCACAAAAGACTGCGGCCGTAGAAGCATTTAGAGTACCCAACTCTGTCAAGCAGTTAAAAGAAGTTTCTTGGGCTTGTGCTCCTATTTTCGCTGATTCATTCCCCGGTTTGCTGACATGGCTCATCCCCTTACACACCTTCTCCAAAAAGGCGTTTCCTTTGAGTGGACTGCACATTGTGACTCATCGTTTCGCCAGCTCAAGTTCCTGTTGACATCCCAACCAATTATTCGCCACTTTGATCCTTCATCACCAACTGAGATTCACGCCGATGCCAGCGGCGTAGGCATCGGTGCCATGCTAGTTCAGCGTGTTGGTGACAGTGATCAGGAGAACATTCATTTGGGCTTGATGGTGCATACTTGAATTAGGAAGGAACAGCGGCAACTAAGACGATCACAAGAGGGGAGAACGACACAGGACAAGCGCCATCCTGTGTCGTTCGCTTGTCGCTTGTCGCTTGTCGTTGGCGCTTGTCCTGTGTCGTTCTCCCCTCTTGTGATCGTCTTAGTTGGCGCTGTTCCTTCCTAATTCAGGTGACAGTGAGCACGTGATCTCTTATGCTAGCCGGTCCTTAAGCCGCTCCGAGCGCAACTACACAGTCACCGAACAAGAGTGTCTGGCGGTCATCTTCGCCGGGCAACGGTTTCGTTCGTATCTCTACGGGCGCCCCTTCACTTTGATAACAGATCATCATTCGCTACACTGGCTTGTGAATCTGCGGGATCCCTCAGGACGACTAGCGCGCTGGGTCCTCCGTCTACAGGAATACGATTTCGTTATTTGCTACAAAAGTGGCCTACGACATGCTGACGCTGATTGTCTCTCTCGGATGCCAATTCAAACAACTGAATGTGATGCGGACAATTTTGATGAATACATCGCTTTTGTGCCCCCCGAATTTCCGGATATGGGTACCGTCATACCCGAGCAGCACAATGACGAGAGCTTACAACCGTTCTTCGCGGCAGCACAGGAGTCACCTGCAGGCAGTCGCTTTCGCCTACGTGATGGTGGCGCGCTGTATAAGAAGAGCTACTCGACCACCGCTGCACGCTACCATTTAGTTGTCTCCAAGAACCTTCGCCACCAAGTATTACACGCCATGCACGATGACCCAAGTTCCGGTGATCTTGGTTCCACGCGTACACCCTACCGGGCTGAAGAACGTTTTTACTGGCCTAAGATGCGGAAAGATATCGTACGGTACGTCGCCAGCTGCTCTCAATGCCAGCGCTACAAGCGTCCGCCACAAGCGCCACATGGCCTGCTTCAACCAGTTGCCCCTTCTAGCGTCCCCTTTGAGCAAATTGGTATACATCTTCGTGGCCCTTTCCCGCGATCCTCCAAGGGTAATCGTTGGGTTATCGTTTGCGTAGATCACCTTAACCGCTATTGTGAGACCGCCACACTGCCATCGGCCACAGCTACAGAAGTTTCTAACTTCTGGCTAGCTAACGTTATACTCCGACATGGACCTCCTCGCATAGTAATCAGCGATCGTGGGCGACAGTCTACCGCGGACGTGGTTGAAGAAACCATTCGTCTGTGTTCATGTAGCTTCCGCCATTCTACGCCCTACCATCCACAATCTAATGGTCTGGTCGAGCGCACAAACAGAACGCTTGCCAACATGCAGTCCATGTACGTCGATTCAGCACACAAGAATTGGGACAGTATCTTGCCTTTCATTACCTATGCCTTCAATACCGCGAAAGACGAGACCACTGGTTACTCACCATTTTTCCGTCTGTATGCTCGTCCGCCGCGCTACACCCTCGACACCATATTTCCCTACTTCGCTCATGACAACGAATCAATTGATGAGATCCTATGTCGAGCAGAAGAAGCGCGACGCCTCGCTAGGCTACGCACCCTAGCATCGCAGGACCGGTCCAAGATACGCTATGACGGGCGTCACCGCCACGTTTACTTCGATCATGGTGATCTTGTGTGGCTCTGGACGCCGTTGCAGAAGCGTGGCTTGTGCCAGAAGTTTCTCGCCCTCTACGTCGGCCCTTACGTTATTCTGGAGCGCCTCAGCGAAGTAAACTACCGCATTGCGCGTCTCACGAGCAGTGGACGACGTTCGGCCAAGGCTGTAGTGACACACGTCGCGCGTCTGAGGCGTTACAACCCACGAGATGACTGACTTGCCCGGCGGGCTTCGTCTGCCAGCGGGGAAATGTCACAACCTGTCATGAACCACGCCTGCCGCGCAGACAACCAGATGAAAGAAAGAGAACGACGTTGGCCAAGCTGCCGCGAGACCGCTCTTCAACAACCGCACCTATCAACCAGATTCATCTGGTTCTACATTAAACACCTTGTGTGTAACAATACATATATATATATATATATATATACACACACACACTCTCTGTGGCGCCTAACTCGTAACAGAAATATATACGCAAATATCCACATACCCCTCAAAATATGGTTGGTGTGCACTATGACAAGGATAACGCTCTTTGAAAGCCTCTTTTTCGGACTGCGTACTACACGGCTGACTGTCTAGCGGGAGTTGGTGTATGGTAGCACGCGAAGATGAGAAACGATGCTTGCTTGGGATTCATTGCGACGTTCTCTTTCATGTGGCTCACGTGTTCGATTACAGATCACGAATTCAACAGACCTAAGCCGTCTTAGTTGAGACGCCCTTTGGGTCGCAATTACTAGACACACTGTATTACTCATCCCTGATGTGTCATTGTTCCACTTATTCCTATACGGCGCTCCCAGACTGTGTGGGACAGCAAATGCAAAGGCGGCGTGGGTGCCGGGTTTCGTTTCTCGTACCGCAAATACGCGACATATGCGACCGCTGTGCGCCTCTCTCCAAGTTGTCGTAGCTACAACACCAAGCACGTTGCGCCTCTTGCCACCACTTCCGAATGCATTCGTCGGATGCCTGAGGCCGGCGGAAGCTCCATTCAGCTTGCCGCCTGTGCGCCGCTCTCTGCGACGCTGCAGCCTCGGCACGCGAATCTGGGTAAGGCACGGACTCGGGAGCTGCCACGTGGCTCTGCCACCGCGCTCGGCATTGCGTGGATTGCGCAAAGTGATCTGTCGGGCAGCCACCCTATTCCGAGCCCCGCTTTTGTATTCCACCAGTAGAAAGAGCGAGGCTTAAGCGCAGATTTCGTGCACAAGGGCGACGTGTGTTCGAGGCGCACACAAGTGCCTTCTATCACGCAACCGGGGCCAACATGGGAGGGAGTGGCGCGCTTCCTTCCTTCAGAAGCCCCCACCTCTGGGCGCACGAGAGACGCGATCTGCCTCGCCGGCGATGTACCGACTCCGGCTGGGGCTTTCAAGATCCGGGGCCCATTGTGTATACCAAGTTGTTGCAGCAGCGCAGTATTGGCCACTTTTTTTCTTCTTCTCGTAACTGGCTGCGGACGTAAAACAAAGGAATGCCCTTCGCTGAAAAAAAGCTCTCGTGGTGGCAATGGGGAGGAGATCGTAAACTACAGCCCTGGGCGACGCCTTTTGCTGAGTGCGGTCTCCCACTCGCGCCAGTGCGGCGGCATCAGTGGCCTCGCAGCGCCGGGGCCTGTTTTGAAAAGTTCCCCGAATATAATCGTAAATTATTCGGCTCGCCTGTAGAGCCCCCTACGCTTCCGCCTTGTTGCTCTTCCGCGGGCCAGAAAGTTATAACGTTGGTCCGGCCTTCTTCTTAGCTCGCCACATGACGTAAGGCTTTGCTCACAAGCAGGATGGAGTGCCGTTGAAAAGCGGGCTTCCCCTCGCTTCTTTATACGAGGCTCGCCGGCCTGGAGGAGGGACTGATAGGCGGTTGTCTCTCTTTGTTTGCCGCCACTGCTTCGAGCATGCTTCACTTCCTGGCGCAACCCTGTCCGTCTTTATTTCGGGTTACGTGAGTGAAGGAACTCGCGTAGTGCTGCCATAGACACACACCGCGCTCATTACAGCACCGCAAGAACAGCTCGCGTAACGAAAGCGCAAGCAGGATGGTCGGCTCCTTACAGCACCACTATACAGTATGGAGCTGTCTCTTCTTTTGGGTAGAAAAGAAATGAATGTGCACCTATCATATGTAGAGATGATTTGACGCAACCGATCCGATAGTTGTTGATGGTGTGTTTTACACGAGGGGGGACCCATAAGTAACCGGAATCAGCTACTCCTGCGCGTCGTGTACGTGTAGCACGAGGCTTCGTCGCTAGGGCGCTCTGGGAGGAGTTCTCCTGAGTTAGTACGCCAAGTGGTGTCAACCGACAATGACTCGTATTGTTTTTCCGACAGTTTCGTTTGTGTGTCTGTTGTGTACTCGTGACAAGAAGAAATGGCAGATTCTCGCGAACAACGTGCGGCTGTGAAGTTTTGCTTGTTACTCGGCAAGAACACAGCAGAAGCAGAAACTGTTGTGATGATCCAAACAGCTTAGAAAGAATATGCTCTAAGAAAACACAATTGTACGAATGGTTTGCTCGTTTTAAGAGGGGGGAAATGACAATTGAAGGTTAGCCCCTTTACGGTCGTCCTTCAAATGCGCGAACCGAAGAAAACATCACCAAAATCCGTGATATCGTCAAGGAAGTTCGGCGCAGAACAATCGACCAACTCGTAGATTTCTCCGAGTTTTCTTGGGGCTCAGTTCAGCGCAGTTTGCATGACGGTTTGGGAATGCGATGAATGGCTGCTAAGTTTGTGCCCATACTTCTCAACGAAAAGCAAAGGGATCGCCGCCTGGAAGCACCATGGCTCGTCGCCTGTGGTGATTATGTTTAAAAACTCTGGATCGTCTGTGACTGCGCCCTTCATTTCACGAGAGGCTTATGGGTAAGACCCCGAAAGTAAACAACAGACGAGTCAGTGAGAGTCACCTGGCTCGCCTCGTCCAAAATAAAGCTCGTCAGGTTGAATCGAATTTGAAGACGATGCTGACACGTTTTCTTTTTTTTTTTACATGAAAGGGCTCGCACACTGAGAATTCGTCCCCCAAAACCACACCGTCAACCAACAGTTCTGTTTGGAGGTGTTGAAACGGCTGCGCAGAAGCGTGGCGCGAGAACCGTCCGGCTTTGTGGAATTCCGGCGAGTGGTTCCTGCATCAGGACAATGCTCCCGCGCACACGGCCTTCAGTGTTCGCCAGTTTTTGACCTCAATTGAGACGACTGCTTTGACCCGCGCGCTCTATTCGCCAGATTTGGCTCCTGCGGACTTCTTCCGGTTCAGTCGGATGAAAAAGGAATTGAAAGGAAAGCGTTTTCCCGATGACGACCAAGTCAAACGCCATGTCACCACTGCGCTAGCAGGTTAAAAGAGGCCGAATTAGCAAGGCGCTTCCAACAATAGAATGAACGTTTCGACAAGTGCGTTAGTACTAATGGAGAGTACTTTGAGAATGATTAACGCTATGCGTAGAAAAAATAATGTCCACGCTTTTTATCAGGAAATACCGGTCATTTTTGGGTCCCTTCTCGTAAAATGTGAAAAGTGGCACATACTGTTGCGGAGACGGGATTTCGGCGACCTTCAACGGCGTTTGCTTGGAGCTCGAACCAGGTCGACCTTATGAGGAGGTTCGGCATGGAAGACCAGCGGATGTAAAAACAATAACAAAAGTTTAATACAACATTTCTGTTGAGCGGTGTGCTCTAAGACAAAAAAAATACATAAATTTACCATTCGGCGTGCGTGCTCCTGCACGGAAGGACAAGGAACTGCCCCCGCGTGGCGTCTCGCTAGCTTTCTTATACCCTCCACCACCCCAGCAACATCATTCTCTCTTGCTCCCTGGTAGAGAGCCTTGAAGGACAAGTCGGCTTAACCAATACAGATGAGTACGGAGAGACGCCGCTCCCTGGCATAGAAAGGGTGAACATAGGCGGCAAATTTTCATTCTTCCGGGGGTGTAGGGGCTGAGGCCCGACCAACTTTCTGAACTCCAACTGTACAGGTGCCTATGTCTCTACGATACCGCCAGGAAACCATTCCTCAGGTTGACGCTGCCAAGTACCTTGGTGTTACTTAGGATGGAAAGCTCACCTGGTGCACTCAAATTGAACATATTGTTACGGGGATGTTGGGAGCATAGAAAGATTGAATTTACAATACATAAGCAAGCAGAGTCAGTGTAGGTAAATATGGCTGACCAGCAACAACACGCAGCAGCCAGCGTCTCGCGATCTTCTTCTTCCTTTCTCTTTTTTTATCCTTCCGGAACAATATTAAAACAAAGGCAAACATGCCGCAGCTATGCTCTGCCGGCTCAGCCACCGGCGCTCTGGACTACATAGTGATACCTTACTGTTGATATGTAAGATGAATGCTTGGTCAATATAAGGATTCGGCTGCGAATTGTTTTCCTTTGGTCTCGCCTACTAAATTAAACCTCTCATACTCTTAAAAAGGTAAGCTCTACAATTTTGCCTCAGTATACCTACATTCGTTGCCAACCCCGTTTTATATCAGGAAGCTCATATACCCACCCTAGTTTGCAGATTCCACATGCTTACGGTCCAGAAATGCTTACGGTTCAACCTGAAAAAGCGTATAGAAGAAAAGACAACTTCCTTTCATGCGCTGGGAGCCAAGGTGTGACATAACATGGTCAGGATAACATACTTTGAATAAAGCAGACTGCTGCGGAATATAATACGACAGATCTATCGCTGACACAATCAGACCCTTTTTTTTAATATAAAACGCTTCCAACAACTCCCTCGCAGCTTGCTCCCTACTTTTGCCATGAATTAATGCGAAACTCAATACCACTATCGTATTATATTCCGCAGAAATGTGCGTTATCCAAAATATGTTATCATGACCATGTTGTTCTGTCACACATTGGCTCCCTGCGCACGAGCGGAAGTTGTCTTTTCTTCTATATGTTTTTTCAGGCTGTCAATAAACAGTTGGTAGTTTGGCGCTTCGCTGTCTTCCGTTCTTCTGTCCCTTTTCAAAAAATGTATTTTGCGCGACCAAGTATACCTAGAAAACTAATCTACTTCATCATCATCGGGATAGGATGTTGGAGCGTAGGCTTGTATTACCTTTAATCTATGCCTCTTATTAAGTTTGATTACTACTATTGCTACCCTCTCATTAATGCTGTAGAATTCGTCAATGTTGCCCGCTATGTCCTTGTGGATTAGGAATCCTACCCCGTATTGCTTCTTGCCTGGGAGACCTCTATAGCAGAGGACATGGCCATTAGTCAGCACTGTATAAGCCGCACCAGTTCTTCTGATCTGGCTAAGCACAATGATATCCCAAACAATGTCAGATAGTTCCTCAAAGAGTCCTGCTAAGCTAACCTCACTCGACAGAGTTCGGCTGTTAAAGGTTGCCAGCGTCAGTTTCAATTGGCGGCCTGTCCGGACCCAGAGATTCTTAGCGCCCTCTGCTGCGTTACAGGTCTGACCGCGGCCTTGGTCAGGTGCTCCGCATCTGTCTGGTACTGAGGGCCATGGATTGAATGTAAGAATCATGGGTGAGGTGGGTGCCGAATACTGCACCAAGGAGGCCAATTCCTGTTCTGGTGAAGCAGTGCTTTTGTTGAAGCTTAGTGGGCCTTCCGACAAAGCCTCTCGCTCAACAGCTGACCTCGACACTTCCTAGGCGACTTCGGGCTTTCTACAGCTTTGTACAGCCCTTATACCAGAGCTAATGAGAAGGGAGAAGTGGGGGAATGCTGGCCCCGTAGTATTCTGGGAACTCTGCGGGCCCACACGCGAGGAAGTCAGGAATGCTATTCTTCATTCAGCCTGCAATAGTGCCGTTCTCTGTCAGTCAGACATGGTTTGTACATTTTGCGCGTGGAAGCAATAAACGGCCCTTCTACTGCCGCGCTCGCAGACAATTCCTGGGAATACAAACAAAAATACGCTAGAAGGAATAACTGTAGATGTAGACGAAATGATTCTGTGTGGTAACTTTACTAATGGGGGTGTCGCTACTTGTTTTTCCTTATTCCTTGCGTGAATACTGTAAATACCTTCTCATCACATCTCTTTGTTCCTTATGTGCGGAAATTTTGCATCATCGAAGAAAGCCCGTTTTGGCAGCGTGCCTCGTAAGTTGCTGCATATAAATTATTAAACATTGTAGCGGTATGGAGTGTGTAGTGCTAAGATCTATTCACGTATTAGGTTCACCGAATACGTTTACAAGATCTGTACAAGCTAGCTTCTGTATATGTAGGCTTATAAAGAGAGAATCGCGGTTATTGCTTTACAATAACTGACTTTCTTTTTCATCCGGCCTCGTAGAATTAAGGTTGTTCCGCAAAAAGAGAGGGCCACATAGGGGGGGAAATGCCTGGAAAGAAATAGGGCATTACGTTCGTTATGGAAAGACACTTTATTCGCCTTTGTTGCGCTCTGGCCGCCTAAATCTGTCGAGGCCCATGATTCAAAGGTTTTCGCTGTCGTCTTGGAGAGTGGCGGTGAAGCCGCCTGCTCAAGTTTGGATTCATTTTTCTTCGTGCTTTGTGAGCCAAGCTGGTAACAAACACCTCGACAACGCATATAATGCCAAATTCCATACTAAAAATACACCCAGAAGGGCTCCTACTCATTCAAGCAGCTTTTAACATCTTGTAAATTGTGCAGTGACAAATCTGACAGGCTTTGTGTCGAACCTTTGCTACAATCTCGTAGGTACTACTCGTCGTAGGCAGGCCGAAATCAGTATTTTATGCTCATTTCTCCTCTTGGAACTGGCCAAACCTCTCAAAAACTCGTGCATAGCGCAGTGTATTCTCCGTAAACGTAATATGAAGCATTTCAGCTGTTCATTTCGGGGTGTTTTGTAGGCAGAATAAAAAACTCAAGGAAATTCGCTGTCCGTTAAGAACAGAGGTCACTATTTTGTTAGAGTAGCGCGACAATAGTTTTTGGTGACAACTGTCACCACAAACCCATAACACATTTTACGGTGACGAGACGTGGCTTGGCTACTGACTTGTGAAGTGTCCTACACCCACCTGGCGGGTAAACACACCAATGCGATCACAAAGAACTCCATCGTCCCCTTCTATTTCTATTTATTATTTTTTTTATTGGGGGAGGGAGGAGGTTGCCGGGCAGGTGAAAGAGCGGCAATAAAAACATTCCTCTAAAATTACCGTCCAATATCTGCGTCTAATGTATACATGCGTTCTTCGAAACACTCCTTGTTATAAGTGCGAGGATTTTTCTGGAACGATAAAACATCGTAACAGCCTATCAGTACAATAGAGAAAAAGAAACGATGAGTGATGTGGCAGCATTTACTCTTTGTGACACCATGATGGCGATTGCGTGCTGATTGCGTAATGTTTTGACCGATGACAGCTGATTAAGCGAACAAGGCCCACCCGCCATACGCTTAAGAAGGCATTCGCGACCGCGTTCGTTCAATGTGGATATGGCCATATCCTTCACGGGAAAAGGAAGGGACGTACATTTTGAATCCTCCTTCTGAGAACATGCGGGCATATGATTGCCGCGAAGGTATTCAAGCAGAGGAAACGCAGCCGGCCTTGCCTCGGCTAACATCACCCGACGGAAGACAACTTGTTTGACGGCGGCTCCTTTGTGATCCAGCCCTGCCGTGTGCGGACCCTCGCGAAGTGGCGTTGAGCACCAGCGGTAGCCGCGCGTACCATCGACGCTTCCGGCTGTCGGTGTCGCCTGCCGCCCCAGATGGCAGCACTCACCAAGCGTCGTTTTTGCCGAAACGTCTGTGCAGACCCCTCGAGAACCCACGACCGTCATATGCGCTCTAGTAATTTGGTGCAGTCCGAAATGTATATTTTGTAATTGCCTGGTACGCGGCTATGCCAGTGTTACGAGCGAAGCCCTGCCTTATGAAAAAGCTTTAGCCTGGTGCCAACACCGATCTAATGATTCAAATGCACGTAAAACACCTTAAAAACTTTTATGACACAACTGCTGCAAAGGCGTAGACAGTAGAAGGGTGCGGAGGAGACCACACAACCCCCCTCCTACCCCCCCCCCCCCTCCTACAGTTAGTATGCGGCATGCCCAGGCTTCCCTCTCCGTTCACCCTTCCAATCAAGGGCCAATGGGGCGCTTCAACGAAAAAAATTTCTGGCTACGCCCCAGAACTGTTGGACTGAATTTAATAAAAGTTGCACTTCACAGAGAAAGTTATACCCTAGCAACTCTACAAAGCGAAATTTGGATTTAGAACTTCAATGTATTTCCACAAATTTCTAATTATGGGCAAGTTTAAGACATACAGCCAATTCAAGAAGCACTTAAGGATCAGGGACTCTGCAACAGAAGCAGACCTCCAGTTCTGCCAACTGCATCCCTGATAAGCGGGCAAATGCGCCATATGAATTTATAGCTTGAGGTAAAGTGTTTCAATGCCTACGAACGTAATGCAGAAGTCCCGCTCAGAAAAATGCGGTATATATGAGAGCGGTACATCAATTCTGTCCGCTTTAGAAGTATATAAGTTGGCGCAATTACTTAGTTGCGATGTCATTTTTTAGCATTGAATTTTAAAGCGAACACTTGCTTTTTTTGAAATTTCAAAGTATTTTTCGAACATTTCTCAAATACGTCAAGATATCGCGCTTCTGCATCTTATGATTTCGGCACCACGACATATGATAGTCACGTTCCGGCTCATATAGATCCTAATTCGAACCACACATCCTGCACCCTTTCCCCGTGGTCTCATGAATATCTAATAAGGTCCGGTCCACCATGGCGTTGCGCTAAAGTTTGCGCGTTACATATGTTCTTAGTTCACTCGCGTGATATATAACGCATGCGCATAGTAGCAAGTGATTAAATGTCGGGTGAATAGTCAGCTCGGCGTCTCTCGGCATTAGCAAGAACAGTTGTGCTTCGCAAACGACTGAAAAAAAAAAGTATTCTGAACTACTAACCAATCAGAAGGAGGCAGTTGACGTCACCAGACGCATATTTCATATCTTCTTAGTTCACTCACGTGATTTATGACGCATGCACACATTAGCAAGTGATTTAATCTCGGGCGAATAGTCAACACAGCGTCTCTCGGCAGTAGCAAGCGCAGTTGTGCTTCAGTTGACGTCATAAAACATATATTAAAAGAGAATGCAGAAGACCCTTTTCCTCGGTTGTGAATGCCACTCCCTCGGAAGATCCTGACCGCTACGGAACAACAAGAAGAAATGACCTGAAACTAAGGGCACGTCGTAACCTGTAAACAGAGACCTGCAAGTTGCACATGCCATACGACGTGTTTCAACGCACCGTTCCCTAAACCTAAGGAAAGTTCGCTTACACGGACAGACATTAGGAGCTTGTTCTGCCTAATGTTATTGCAGTAGCAATTGTATGGACACTCAAAGCTCACTTCTGCCGTCGCCATCACCCTGAGTGTCTGTATACAGCCCAAGAGCGATACAATCGTCGCCCCTCGCCGTATGCCGTGTGCGCGAATAACAGCTTGCGAAGGTGAGCAGCGAACGCGCCTCAACCTCGCGTGTGCGAGCGAGGAAGGCGGGCGGGAAGCCTGTCGCGCGCGAGGCACGGGGGTGGTGAGAGGGAGCTCGGCGTTACGGCACGGCCGTGCAGGCGCCGTTTCTAGAAAGCGATCTGCGACGCGGTCGAAGTGCGCGCCCACGCGGTCGTCATCTTCAAAGCGATCTGCGATGTTTGCACGCATGGCCGGTAACTTCGTGTGCGCTGTGCTTCCGACGTTTCGTTCGCGTTGAAACGAGAGATGCGCGAAGGTCAATTCGATAGCTGCTGCCGCCGCGATTCCTCACTCCAGCATTTTGACAGCGTTTCCGCACTCAACGAGCGAGATGTTTTCATGTTTGCCCGTGCGCATGTGACACCGTGCTTGTTAATTTAGTCAAAACACGGTGGACTGGTCGCTTTGAATCCATGAAAGAATGTGTAAGCGCGACTGAACTACGACGTAGAAAGAAACATACACACAGATACAGCGCTGTCTCTGTGTGTGCTTAATTCTTTCTACGTCCTCGTTAGTCGCACTTGCACATTATATCATTTTAATTTAGTTAGTAAGGGAATGTTTACAAGGTCGTACGGCCAATAAAGCTACTATACTTACTTCGTATAGCTATCTACTGATTTGCGATCGCGATCGGTTCTTCGCTTTTCGGGCGAAACTGCGATATTTTCCCTTATCTTGCTTTCTCGCTTTCTCTTTCTTTTTTTTGCGCTCGCTCCTTGTGTTTGTTTCTTGTCTTAGATTCGTGTGACAAGGTTAGCTTGTTCTTAGGCACGGACGCAAAGAACACAAGTCGCGTGCACCAAGGTTACACAACTGCTCCCGAGGCGGCTGCGCAGACATTGTGAGACCCTGCTACGCGCCCTGTTAGGTATGGCCGGACGCCAAGGGCCATACGTCATCCCCTTCCCCTCTCAACTTGGTCGGGCACCGTGGCTGAGACATCATCCCCTTCCCCTCTCAACTTTGTCGGGCACCGTGGGTGAGACGTCATCCCCTTCCCCTCTCATGGCCGGACCCCACGCTACCGGAGAGGTCACTCACCCGACCATCTCCCCGGATTCGTCGAAAAGAGGATCGACTTCTCCTTCCCGTGCTCGGTATAGCAGGAGGAGGGGCCTTCTCTCTGTGCCTGTCACGTGTCATCGACGAAAGCAAGATCCCGCCCACACGATTGTAGAGAGCCTATTTAAGGGGCTCCGAAATGTACTTGTGATATACTTCATACTTGATACATCATGCTCTTCTTACTTTCTTTCAACTACCTTTGAATAAACAGTGCAAGTTTCGCACTAGCAAATCGTCGTCTCGCCCTTGCTCGGTCGCCATGGTCCACCGGATGCCTGCAGCTCGCCGACAACGCCACGCTACCCTGGAGTACGCAAGAGACAGGTCGCTAGCAGTGGGATCGCCTACCAATGTAACAAACTGGTTGCTAACGGAGGGCGCGCCCTGAGGTGCAACAGCCCGTGAGAGCACGCATTCTTCCGCTTCGCTTATGCGCATAATGGCTGCCGAGCATTTCCGACACGGCACGCACTGCGGGCGATATATGCGCGATACAGACTCAAAGCGAGCGCAGCTTTGCGCCTTTGCTTTGCACGCACAGTTCGCCTCCGATTTCCGCGTCGTATTACCACGTCTCTCAGCCGTGAGTGGGCCCCGGGAGCATCGCAGTAAGGGGAACGGTGCAACGTGGCGGCGTCTCGAGCCACGCACGCGTCGTGCATCGCATCGGGCCTCGCATTACAGGCTGCTCGGCAGCACTGGAGGCTCTGCTGCGAACTGCGCTAGCTATCGCAGGGCTGCATTCATTTGGCGAGACAATGTGCAGCCACCGATTGCCGTTTCACGTACGCCAATACGCGGGCATTGCATGCAGACCCTGTTGCCTCTAATGCAGAACCTCTTGTCTAAACAGATTTGCTCTTGCCATCCTATACCCCGCAGCCTTGAAGCGAGCTTAGTCAAATCCTGCTTCTGTTGTCTTCTACAACACTGCGCACGCTGGTGGCACTCGCACATGCCCCGACCACGTGGCGTCTTCCCGGTCATCGATACGTGCCCCGCCTAGTAGTGTGCGGATCCGGCGGAGGCAACGAATCTACAGGGGCCGCACGTAGGCGCAACCTGGAGCGGTTTGCCCGGCTGGCGCAGAATATATACCGCAATTATGGCATGACGATAACGCAGGTTTTTCCTTCGACCGCGGATATTGATCTGGAAAGACGGGAGTAGCCCAGTAGTTTCAGTGCGCCGAATTCATCGTGGAGCCTGCCAAGCTGCTTACCGAAGCTTTCAGCCCAGAAGCTTGACCAGTGCACATGTTCTGGAAAAGTAAAACATTATTTGATCTGATTTATTATGATGATGATTGAAGTTTATTGGCGCAAGGGCATCTAAGGCCGAAGAGCGCCAGGATATGTGTTTTCGTTTAGTAAAATTGTGGGTTTAGTGCTATGATTTAAAATAGAGGCTGTATCAGAATCAGAATCAGTTTTATTCATGACAAAATGAGGATAATTACAACATATGTATATACAGAAGGAGGTCCCGTAGTTAGAAACTGAAATGGGACCTCCTGTGCATGATGACTAGAAATAATAATACATACAACAATGGCCACATGAAAAGTTTACGAATGAAGGTTTTAAGAGACAAGGCATAAATGAACAGAAAAGCAGCATATGTACGTATTAAAAAAAAAACAAGGCTTCGACTTAGTCAACGAAAGATGAAACTACGGAAATTGCTAAGAAGGAAGAAAGTAAAATTATACATGTATACGTGCGGGAAGGAAATCAAGAGACAAAGAGAAAGTCAATAATGCAACTCATACTATACTCAAATGGGAAAGTCGGAGGAAGCTAAAAGAAAATGCTTAAGTTCTGTACGAAATCTGTGCGCTTTGAACAATTTTAAAGGGAATGGTAATGTATTCCACAGAGATAAAGCTGAAAAGTGTAGTGATTGCTTACCATAGTTGGTGCGAACTAAGGGTAAAATGAAGTTAATATCTTCAGCAAATCTAGTATTATTAGTATTAGTAAGGGATGTCTTCGGTATGATGGTTACTGGAATATCATTGTTTAATGCCCTAAAAATAAATATGGCCAGGTTATATTTAACAAGGTCAGTCACATTCAAAATATTATGTGCATGTATCAGCCAAGTTGCGCTAATGCTACGACGTGAAAATGTTATCAGCCGAATAGCTCGATTCTGAATGAATTGCAACGAAGTTAGGTGACTGTTATAAGTGTTTCCCCATGATTCAATGTTATAGTTAATATGAGAATGAACAAAAGCATAATAAAGCGGCATGAGAGTATAAAATGATAAATATGGTCGTGCTTTGATTAAAACGCGTATCCCGTATGCCATTTTCTTTTTAACATTAGCAATGTGAAGGTGAAATTTGATATGGCGGTCAAAATCCACACGTAAATGGGTGCAATGATCAACTGCATTGATTAGGTGATTGTTGATTGAAATAGACTGAAGGAGCTCAGGCGATCGCTGATGTGAGGCAAAAACGACAAAATTGGTCTTATTATGGTTAATCTGTAGCTTGTCAAGTTCACACCATGTGGACATTTTCACGAGATCTTCATTGAGCTCGCGTGTTAGCGTTGATATACAATTGTTAGAGCTACATATAGTAGTATCATCTGCGAACAGAATACACTTCGATGAGGAGAGGCAACTGGGCAGATCATTAATATAAATTAGGAAAAGTAGAGGACCTAATATGGACCCCTGTGGTACACCAATGTTAGTAGTAGCTTCTTTAGAGTAGTAGCCAGAAATATTAACGACTTGTTTTCTATCTTGTAAGTAACTGCGGATTAGAAGTAGAGGCGGACCAGTTATTCCAATGGTTTCATGTTTAGCACGAAGAATTGTGTGATTAATTGAGTCGAAGGCCTTGGATAGGTCAACGAATATAGAGGCTGCAAATTTACCTTCATCAATTGCTTTTTTGAGATAATCAGTAAGAGATATAAGTGCCAGATTAGTTGAAAAGCCTGAACGAAAGCCGAACTGAAAAGGGGAAAGAATACTAAATTTGTCGAAATATTTTGTTAAACGTTTTTCGATAAGTTTTTCAATAACTTTATTAAAAAATGGAAGAACGCAAATGGGTCTATAATTCCGTGTAAGCGTGCGATCACCTTTTTTGAAAACGGGAATGACTCGACCGCGTTTGAGTTCACGTGGAAAAACACCGGTTTTAAAAATCAGGTTAATGATAGCTGAGAGGACGTTAGCGATATGTTCCGCGATCATTTTAATGTGGTAAGCATTAATGTTATCTAGGCCAGCACTAGTGGCTTTAAGGGTTTTAATTACTAAAATTACTTCATCAAGTGTTGTTGGAAAAAGGAAAAATGAGTGAGGTAAGCGCTTAAAGGACACGTTGCAGCATGAATCACAATCAGAAGTGTTATTGAAGAAAGCATCACAAAATGCATTTGCAATATCAAGCGGATTAATGTATTCCATGTCACTGTGAATGATTCTCGAAATGAGTTTCTGAGAGTTATGGTTTAAAAAGGTGTTGACTATTTCCCACTTTTATGCGAAGCATATTACTAGAGCTCAACCCAGCTCCTCAGGCGCGGCGGTGTCGCCTTCAATACCACGTGACACCGTGACGTCACGACAGAGGAGAAACGGGGCTCCAACTCGAGCCGTCGCTCGCGGCGTCGCCTTCAAGGCTGACCACGTGACACCATGACGTCACTAGAGAGGAGAAACGGGGCTCCAACTCGCGCCGTCGCTCGCGGCGTCGCGGCGGTATATAAGCAGCTGCGCTTGCCTCTGCTAGACACTCACGAGGTGAGATGCCTCCTGGAGACAGAGCTGCTCGTTGGAATGAGAAGCGAAGGTTGCGGCGTGCTACAGAGACTGTTTCTAGGTGGCTTTGCTACGGCGCAGCGACTACGCGCCCCGCATCGGACGCGGTGAGCGTCGAGCAACGCAGCGTTCGGCGCGACAACGAAATGTGCGCCTGAGCAAGCGCCGCACGCCTGAGCCGACGCCGACGACACCGGCTTTTCTGCGACACGAGCGCCTTAACGCTGTCGCGTTAAAATAAAGGCTAGTATGCTTCGCATCCTGGGCTTAACCTTAGCTAAGCCACAGCCATTTTTCCTAGTGTTATTACCACATTCTATAATTTTTTGTTCGTTATAATTCCTCTTCGCACTTCTAAGCTGTGCAGAAAGAGAGTTTAAAAAATTTTTTGTAACGGGCAAGTAGTTCAGTATTGAAAGGTTGCCTCTTTGTTTTTTTTATATAAATTTTCACGAGACCGCATAGCTTTCCGAAGGCTATCTGAAAGCCATGGAGTTTGTGGCAATGATACCTTTTTTCTGCATTTTATATTATGAGAGTGGGAGTTCAAATGCGATGAAAGTGTGGTTAAAAACTGCGAAAAAAATTTTTGAGGTTCATTAGATGACATAACTTCTGACCAGTCAGTTTCAACTACAACTCTGTGGAATGTCGTGTTAGATAAGGCTGAGTGATTGCGCAGGCGGAGAACGATAGGATAGTGATCGGTAATATCGATGGTAACAATTCCAGCCTCAGGTGGATCTGCTAAGTTCGATAATACATGATGAATTAAGGTGCCATCAGCAACGTTAGAACAACGAGTAGGGAGAAAAATTAAACATTCATATCCAAAACTGTGGAAGATGCTTGAATAACTAGAAGAATTATATCAATTGGTATCTAAGAGGTTAATGTTGATATCACCCATGATTATTGCATTACAATTAGCGTATGATATTTTTTTCCATGGTTAGATCAAGCGCACTACAGAAGTGAGTAACTAAAGAAGAAGGTGAGCGATAAATGCAGCCAAACACTAAGTTCTTGTTGCCTATACTGAAGACGGGGGAATCAAATTCAACAAACACAGATTCACAGTTAGTAATATTCAACTCCAAATATGGCCGTCGTTTATATGGAATGTTAGATCAGACAAATATAGCTGAACCACCGTTATTACTAATTTCTCTGTGAGAATACTCAGAAGTGTATGAGTTAAAGCACAATAGGTCCTTGTCATCATTACTAAGCCAGGTTTCAGAGTGTCGAAAACAGGTTCTCGAAATCATCAAAATGCTTGCGGAGACTTCTAGCATTGAAGTGAATAATTGAATGGTAGTCGCGTGACATGAATTTATTCAGCGCAGATGCTGACAGGTAAGAATCCATGGTGGATGGTAATGATATTAAGAGTCAGAATACAGGCAGTTAGTTGAAAACAGAAAAATCGGACTCGTCAGCAATGCGAGAAACACGGCTTTCATTTGTCTTTCTAGCCTTACTCTGACAATTATCCGTCCACAGGTGCTTCCAGTTATTGGCTTTCTTTAGCACTAGTGCTTTGGAAAAGAGTGCTTTATTTTGTGGTGACAAGTGGTCATTGACAAATATGTGAAAGTTGTCATATTTGCCGATGTCATTCAGGCAGGGCCTTGCCTTTCGTGCCTTGCCGATAAACTCATTCTTTTTCGTTCAAGAACAGAATCTTGCAATTAAGTTTTTCTTACCCTTATCTTTAGTAGCGACTCGATGAACAACATCGATATCAGCAGAAGTCACGGGACAACCAATTTTCCTGCCCACTGTCTCCAAAACTGCAACACAGTCCTCACCCTGTGTACAAGGGATACCCCTGATCTCGATGTTGTTAATGCGAGAGTACTGGTCAAGCTCGGAGACCCTGCGGGAAAGCGAACAGTTTTCCATTTTGACGGCTTTGTTTTCTGCCACGAGTGAGGCCTTTTCACCGTGCATCTTGTCAACCAGATCGTTCAGAAACTTAAGACTGGACTCAAGGCTGTCCACGTGCTTCTTTAGCTCCAGCACGTCAAAGCCAGATGTCTTCATGTTAACGAAAATCTTCTCAACAATGCGATCAGTCATATGATCCGATTGATTAAGAAGTCTTGTTTCCAGTTCATCAATTCTCTTAGCGAGCTCAGCACAGGTGGGCATGTCTAACAACACTAAAAAAAACACTGAAAAACCTAATGCAAAGATACAAGTAGCATAAAAACAGTTCTTGCCAGCAGCGACAGTAACAGGAGAATAATAAAAACGACACATGCTGTCGTAACCAACCTGTAGAAGTAGAAAGGAATGCGTGAGCAGATGCGCGAGCACTGCCGCTGCTGCCAAGACTGGTCGACAGCAGACGAAGGCGGCCTTTATGTAGCGATGCCGGGAGAACCGAGCACCGCCTGGTGGTCTTCTGTGCAGATGCTGCTTGACAAGATAGCTTCCTTGATGGCACGTGCAGTAGAGCCAGCCGAAATCGGATGGTCTTCTGAGAAGAACTTGCTTAACAAGATGGTCTGTAGAAGTAGAAAGGAATGCGTGAGCAGATGCGCGAGCACTGCCGCTGCTGCCAGGACTGGTCGACAGCAGACGAAGGCGGCCTTTATGTAGCGATGCCGGGAGAACCGAGCACCGCCTGGTGGTCTTCTGTGCAGATGCTGCTTGACAAGATAGCTTCCTTGATGGCACGTGCAGTAGAGCCAGCCGAAATCGGAAGGTCTTCTGAGAAGAACTTGCTTAACAAGATGGCCTGTAGAAGTAGAAAGGAATGCGTGAGCAGATGCGCGAGCACTGCCGCTGCTGCCAGGACTGGTCGACAGCAGACGAAGGCGGCCTTTATGTAGCGATGCCGGGAGAACCGAGCACCGCCTGGTGGTCTTCTGTGCAGATGCTGCTTGACAAGATAGCTTCCTTGATGGCACGTGCAGTAGAGCCAGCCGAAATCGGAAGGTCTTCTGAGAAGAACTTGCTTAACAAGATGGCCTGTAGAAGTAGAAAGGAATGCGTGAGCAGATGCGCGAGCACTGCCGCTGCTGCCAGGACTGGTCGACAGCAGACGAAGGCGGCCTTTATGTAGCGATGCCGGGAGAACCGAGCACCGCCTGGTGGTCTTCTGTGCAGATGCTGCTTGACAAGATAGCTTCCTTGATGGCACGTGCAGTAGAGCCAGCCGAAATCGGAAGGTCTTCTGAGAAGAACTTGCTTAACAAGATGGCCTGTAGAAGTAGAAAGGAATGCGTGAGCAGATGCGCGAGCACTGCCGCTGCTGCCAGGACTGGTCGACAGCAGACGAAGGCGGCCTTTATGTAGCGATGCCGGGAGAACCGAGCACCGCCTGGTGGTCTTCTGTGCAGATGCTGCTTGACAAGATAGCTTCCTTGATGGCACGTGCAGTAGAGCCAGCCGAAATCGGAAGGTCTTCTGAGAAGAACTTGCTTAACAAGATGGCCTGTAGAAGTAGAAAGGAATGCGTGAGCAGATGCGCGAGCACTGCCGCTGCTGCCAGGACTGGTCGACAGCAGACGAAGGCGGCCTTTATGTAGCGATGCCGGGAGAACCGAGCACCGCCTGGTGGTCTTCTGTGCAGATGCTGCTTGACAAGATAGCTTCCTTGATGGCACGTGCAGTCGAGCCAGCCGAAATCGGAAGGTCTTCTGAGAAGAACTTGCTTAACAAGATGGCCTGTAGAAGTAGAAAGGAATGCGTGAGCAGATGCGCGAGCACTGCCGCTGCTGCCAGGACTGGTCGACAGCAGACGAAGGCGGCCTTTATGTAGCGATGCCGGGAGAACCGAGCACCGCCTGGTGGTCTTCTGTGCAGATGCTGCTTGACAAGATAGCTTCCTTGATGGCACGTGCAGTAGAGCCAGCCGAAATCGGAAGGTCTTCTGAGAAGAACTTGCTTAACAAGATGGCCTGTAGAAGTAGAAAGGAATGCGTGAGCAGATGCGCGAGCACTGCCGCTGCTGCCAGGACTGGTCGACAGCAGACGAAGGCGGCCTTTATGTAGCGATGCCGGGAGAACCGAGCACCGCCTGGTGGTCTTCTGTGCAGATGCTGCTTGACAAGATAGCTTCCTTGATGGCACGTGCAGTAGAGCCAGCCGAAATCGGAAGGTCTTCTGAGAAGAACTTGCTTAACAAGATGGCCTGTAGAAGTAGAAAGGAATGCGTGAGCAGATGCGCGAGCACTGCCGCTGCTGCCAGGACTGGTCGACAGCAGACGAAGGCGGCCTTTATGTAGCGATGCCGGGAGAACCGAGCACCGCCTGGTGGTCTTCTGTGCAGATGCTGCTTGACAAGATAGCTTCCTTGATGGCACGTGCAGTAGAGCCAGCCGAAATCGGAAGGTCTTCTGAGAAGAACTTGCTTAACAAGATGGCCTGTAGAAGTAGAAAGGAATGCGTGAGCAGATGCGCGAGCACTGCCGCTGCTGCCAGGACTGGTCGAAAGCAGACGAAGGCGGCCTTTATGTAGCGATGCCGGGAGAACCGAGCACCGCCTGGTGGTCTTCTGTGCAGATGCTGCTTGACAAGATAGCTTCCTTGATGGCACGTGCAGTCGAGCCAGCCGAAATCGGGTGGTCTTCTGAGAAGAACTTGCTTAACAAGATGGCCTGTAGAAGTAGAAAGGAATGCGTGAGCAGATGCGCGAGCACTGCCGCTGCTGCCAGGACTGGTCGACAGCAGACGAAGGCGGCCTTTATGTAGCGATGCCGGGAGAACCGAGCACCGCCTGGTGGTCTTCTGTGCAGATGCTGCTTGACAAGATAGCTTCCAAGGTCGATCCAAACAGGTCGCGAAGCTTCGGGCGAAAAGCGGTTCAGTACAGATTGTCACCGACATCAGCATGGGGGGTTATGGGAGCAGCGATTGAAGCGCGACTATGTTTGGAGGGAACAAACATTGGGAAAGAAAAACGCATTTTTTAATTCAAACGAGACACAGTTAGATTCATTGAACGAAAATAAAATGCGTAGACAATTTTATACATTCTTGACGAGTTAAGAAAATACAAGTTTAATTTTATTATTATTAATAAATGCATTTCTTTTAAGCGCCCATCGCTACAGGGGGCGTTGACGCCACTATCACTCGCAATGCAACGCACGTCTTGAAATGGGCAGAAAGGCGCACTCGTATCACCTGTTGAAATACGCCCCCCTCACAGTTTGTGCTTTCTTGCTTGTCAAAGTTTGTCTGAATTTGGTGACGTGGGTAGCTTCATTGCTTCTTAATCTGTTCAGTCAAATGTAGTGAGTTACGACCGCCAGATAATTGTGTAGTTGTTTTCGTGCGACCGCGCTGGCCGACGGGCTTGGCATCCAACAATAGGATCAGCACTCTACACCTAAAGCTTTCGTCCGCCTCCAAAGAAAATGTGTTCTGTGCAGGGATGCGATTTCGACAACCGTACGGCTGGCCTTTTCCTGCATCGCTTTCCACGCTGAAAGCTCGAAACGCCCATCCAGTCGAATGGCAGGGCATTTGAATATATAGCTCCAAAGGAAGAACAACAAAACAAATTTCGCGCCTTCGAAAACAAAATGACGTCACTTCTGCTTTTAACGGACATGGCGTCACATTATTTTTTCTTCCGCCGGAAGTGTTCCCACCACATACAGATGGCGCTAAGCCCCATAGACCACCGATGGACCACCATGTTTTGAACGTATGGGCTCCTATGGAAGCTTCGCTACCAGGTACATTTACCTTGTAGCTTCCTTGATGGCACGTGCAGTAGAGCCAGCCGAAATCGGAGGGTCTTCTGAGAACTTGCTTAACAAGATGGCCTGTAGAAGTAGAAAGGAATGCGTGAGCAGATGCGCGAGCACTGCCGCTGCTGCCAGGACTGGTCGACAGCAGACGCAGGCGGTCTTTATGTAGCGATGCCGGGAGAACCGAGCACCGCCTGGTGGTCTTCTGTGAAGATGCTGCTTGACAAGATAGCTTCCTTGATGGCACGTGCAGTCGAGCCAGCCGAAATCGGATGGTCTTCTGAGAAGAACTTGCTTAACAAGATGGTCTGTAGAAGTAGAAAGGAATGCGTGAGCAGATGCGCGAGCACTGCCGCTACTGCCAAGACTGGTCGACGGCAGACTAAGGCGGTCTTTATGTAGCGATGCCGGGAGAACCGAGCACCGCCTGGTGGTCTTCTGTGAAGATGCTGCTTGACAAGATAGCTTCCTTGATGGCACGTGCAGTCGAGCCAGCCGAAATCGGATGGTCTTCTGAGAAGAACTTGCTTAACAAGATGGTCTGTAGAAGTAGAAAGGAATGCGTGAGCAGATGCGCGAGCACTGCCGCTACTGCCAAGACTGGTCGACGGCAGACGCAGGCGGTCTTTATGTAGCGATGCCGGGAGAACAGAGCACCGCCTGGTGGTCTTCTGTGAAGATGCTGCTTGACAAGATAGCTCCCTTGATGGCACGTGCAGTCGAGCCAGCCGAAATCGGATGGTCTTCTGAGAAGAACTTGCTTAACAAGATGGTCTGTAGAAGTAGAAAGGAATGCGTGAGCAGATGCGCGAGCACTGCCGCTACTGCCAAGACTGGTCGATGGCAGACGCAGGCGGTCTTTATGTAGCGATGCCGGGAGAACCGAGCACCGCCTGGTGGTCTTCTGTGAAGATGCTGCTTGACAAGATAGCTCCCTTGATGGCACGTGCAGTCGAGCCAGCCGAAATCGGATGGTCTTCTGAGAAGAACTTGCTTAACAAGATGGTCTGTAGAAGTAGAAAGGAATGCGTGAGCAGATGCGCGAGCACTGCCGCTGCTGCCAGGACTGGTCGACAGCAGACGCAGGCGGTCTTTATGTAGCGATGCCGGGAGAACCGAGCACCGCCTGGTGGTCTTCTGTGAAGATGCTGCTTGACAAGATAGCTTCCTTGATGGCACGTGCAGTCGAGCCAGCCGAAATCGGATGGTCTTCTGAGAAGAACTTGCTTAACAAGATGGTCTGTAGAAGTAGAAAGGAATGCGTGAGCAGATGCGCGAGCACTGCCGCTACTGCCAAGACTGGTCGACGGCAGACTAAGGCGGTCTTTATGTAGCGATGCCGGGAGAACCGAGCACCGCCTGGTGGTCTTCTGTGAAGATGCTGCTTGACAAGATAGCTTCCTTGATGGCACGTGCAGTCGAGCCAGCCGAAATCGGATGGTCTTCTGAGAAGAACTTGCTTAACAAGATGGTCTGTAGAAGTAGAAAGGAATGCGTGAGCAGATGCGCGAGCACTGCCGCTACTGCCAAGACTGGTCGATGGCAGACGCAGGCGGTCTTTATGTAGCGATGCCGGGAGAACCGAGCACCGCCTGGTGGTCTTCTGTGAAGATGCTGCTTGACAAGATAGCTTCCTTGATGGCACGTGCAGTCGAGCCAGCCGAAATCGGATGGTCTTCTGAGAAGAACTTGCTTAACAAGATGGCCTGTAGAAGTAGAAAGGAATGCGTGAGCAGATGCGCGAGCACTGCCGCTACTGCCAAGACTGGTCGACGGCAGACGCAGGCGGTCTTTATGTAGCGATGCCGGGAGAACAGAGCACCGCCTGGTGGTCTTCTGTGAAGATGCTGCTTGACAAGATAGCTCCCTTGATGGCACGTGCAGTCGAGCCAGCCGAAATCGGATGGTCTTCTGAGAAGAACTTGCTTAACAAGATGGTCTGTAGAAGTAGAAAGGAATGCGTGAGCAGATGCGCGAGCACTGCCGCTACTGCCAAGACTGGTCGATGGCAGACGCAGGCGGTCTTTATGTAGCGATGCCGGGAGAACCGAGCACCGCCTGGTGGTCTTCTGTGAAGATGCTGCTTGACAAGATAGCTTCCTTGATGGCACGTGCAGTCGAGCCAGCCGAAATCGGATGGTCTTCTGAGAAGAACTTGCTTAACAAGATGGTCTGTAGAAGTAGAAAGGAATGCGTGAGCAGATGCGCGAGCACTGCCGCTACTGCCAAGACTGGTCGATGGCAGACGCAGGCGGTCTTTATGTAGCGATGCCGGGAGAACCGAGCACCGCCTGGTGGTCTTCTGTGAAGATGCTGCTTGACAAGATAGCTTCCTTGATGGCACGTGCAGTCGAGCCAGCCGAAATCGGGTGGTCTTCTGAGAAGAACTTGCTTAACAAGATGGCCTGTAGAAGTAGAAAGGAATGCGTGAGCAGATGCGCGAGCACTGCCGCTACTGCCAAGACTGGTCGACAGCAGACGCAGGCGGTCTTTATGTAGCGATGCCGGGAGAACCGAGCACCGCCTGGTGGTCTTCTGTGAAGATGCTGCTTGACAAGATAGCTTCCTTGATGGCACGTGCAGTCGAGCCAGCCGAAATCGGATGGTCTTCTGAGAAGAACTTGCTTAACAAGATGGTCTGTAGAAGTAGAAAGGAATGCGTGAGCAGATGCGCGAGCACTGCCGCTACTGCCAAGACTGGTCGACGGCAGACTAAGGCGGTCTTTATGTAGCGATGCCGGGAGAACCGAGCACCGCCTGGTGGTCTTCTGTGAAGATGCTGCTTGACAAGATAGCTTCTTTGATGGCACGTGCAGTCGAGCCAGCCGAAATCGGATGGTCTTCTGAGAAGAACTTGCTTAACAAGATGGCCTGTAGAAGTAGAAAGGAATGCGTGAGCAGATGCGCGAGCACTGCCGCTACTGCCAAGACTGGTCGACGGCAGACGCAGGCGGTCTTTATGTAGCGATGCCGGGAGAACAGAGCACCGCCTGGTGGTCTTCTGTGAAGATGCTGCTTGACAAGATAGCTCCCTTGATGGCACGTGCAGTCGAGCCAGCCGAAATCGGATGGTCTTCTGAGAAGAACTTGCTTAACAAGATGGTCTGTAGAAGTAGAAAGGAATGCGTGAGCAGATGCGCGAGCACTGCCGCTACTGCCAAGACTGGTCGATGGCAGACGCAGGCGGTCTTTATGTAGCGATGCCGGGAGAACCGAGCACCGCCTGGTGGTCTTCTGTGAAGATGCTGCTTGACAAGATAGCTTCCTTGATGGCACGTGCAGTCGAGCCAGCCGAAATCGGATGGTCTTCTGAGAAGAACTTGCTTAACAAGATGGCCTGTAGAAGTAGAAAGGAATGCGTGAGCAGATGCGCGAGCACTGCCGCTACTGCCAAGACTGGTCGATGGCAGACGCAGGCGGTCTTTATGTAGCGATGCCGGGAGAACCGAGCACCGCCTGGTGGTCTTCTGTGAAGATGCTGCTTGACAAGATAGCTTCCTTGATGGCACGTGCAGTCGAGCCAGCCGAAATCGGATGGTCTTCTGAGAAGAACTTGCTTAACAAGATGGCCTGTAGAAGTAGAAAGGAATGCGTGAGCAGATGCGCGAGCACTGCCGCTGCTGCCAATACTGGTCAACGGCAGACGAAGGCGGCCTTTATGTAGCGATGCCGGGAGAACCGAGCACCGCCTGATGGTCTTCTGTGAAGATGCTGCTTGACAAGATAGCTTCCTTGATGGCACGTGCAGTCGAGCCAGCCGAAATCGGGTGGTCTTCTGAGAAGAACTTGCTTAACAAGATGGCCTGTAGAAGTAGAAAGGAATGCGTGAGCAGATGCGCGAGCACTGCTGCTGCTGCCAAGACTGGTGCCAAGACTTGCCCAATCTGATGGTTAGCATGGAATGAGATGATATCTAGAAAGGCATACACATAAGACAAATATATAAATACTAGTGAATGAATTCCAAAATAATTATGAAGATAAACATAAAGTCTTAAATGGATTGGTTATAGGCACACATGGTAAATTATTGCGGATTGACCGAGTGCCTTGCTTTACAATTCTTGCTCACGCAAGAAGTGCAAGAGAGCTGAGACATACTTTTGTGCATCAGGTTGTACCTCACCTGTGAGGCCGAATCTGATGGTTAGCATGGAATGAGAAGATATCTAGAAAGTTAGCTTGAGCAAGATAATTTAGCACCCTTTTAAAGTTAAAAAGTGCATCCTCTGATAAGAACATCGAGGGATGGGGTGGTATATGGTGTGTGTAGAGTTCCTTAAAATGAGCTACTTGCTCTCGGTGAAGTTCGGATCATTGAATGAGGACATGTAGGACGGTTAATTTCTCACCGCAGCGTGTGCACGTCGGTGGGTCAGTTGCAGTCAAGAGGTATTTGTGTGTACCATAAGTTTGTCCTATTCTGAGTCGGGCCAGGGTGACTTCGGTGTGTCTATCAAGCTTCAGTGTGAAAGGTTTGGTTAATTGCCGTTTAAGCAGGTGCCGCTTATTTTCAACTTCCTTGTCCCACTCAGCTTGCCAATGTTTATTATTTATTTCTTATTTATTTATTGATACTGTCAGCCCATGACGGGCTATTAAAGGAGTGGATGTAACATACATAAACTGAGAAGTGCATTAGTGCGATTGAACAATGCAATAATGCAATGCAATGCAATGCAATAACACAATGCATGCAAAGCATGCAACAACAATGCAATGCAATAAAAAATGAAGTAGCACTGCTGATATGAAACACATTAACAATATAATTACAGAGCACATTTTGACTTATTATGTCACAAAAATTACTACAGAACATCAGGGTGTATCAGGGTTGTTTGAACCGCACCGATGGCACCGGCTGTTGGAACCTCAGTGCTGACGCCCGTTATTGCAACTGGGTCGCAAGCCCCAAGGGTAGCGTAGGCCTGGCGGCCTGGGGCACACTGGAAGCATCCGAAAGTCCCAGCAAAGCATGAGGCGACTGCTAACAGAACAACTTGTTTATTCTAGCATCGCAAAGAGCGGGCTGTCCGGTCGACCGAAGTAGAGAGACGGGAGAGCACGTTACTCAACAGCAGAAATCGGAGCCTTTTTTTTGGCGTCCGGGGGGCAGCTGCTCTTATACTCTCGGAGTTGAGAGCAAGAGGGAAGGTCATGGGACGACACCACGTGACAGCGGCGACGGACGGACTGATAGACACGTTGGGACAAGGAGGTGACGCATCAGCCGGGCCGGCGCCGGACAGACCTCCTCGCTTCACACTGGGGGAGCTCCTCTCCCCGGCTGCCGCGCTTTGACAAGCGTGGGCACACACACACACACGCACACACAAAGACACGTGGCACTGAACATGCCGGGACGCGCTCGGCGGGGCGCGCTCGCGGCCGCTCCGAACGGGCCAAAATGTCCGCCGCTTGGAACGAAGCTCCGGCGTACGTTGCATCCGCGCTGGCTTTACCGCGCGTCGTAGGCGAAACGTAACAGACCGCCCCGCCGGGGGAGGGAGATCCCGATGGTCAGGGGACTGCATCCGCTGTCCGGAGGGATGTCGCTCGATGATGCTCATAACCGAAGTCGGTCGTCCCTCGGCGTTTCTTGAGCGCAGCGCACCGAGAAGGCCTCGTTCTCACGTTCAGGTTCACAGAGGACACTGCAAAGTGACTTCGGGAGAGTTCTCATTTTTCTCTCGTTCCCAGCAAGCGTTAGAACTACGCCGAAACTCAGCCGCTCAGTCAGCAAGCACGGCACAACCCTCACTAAGCCATGCCAGGCTCTTTTTCCTTTAATACTACTGCCTAGTTCCTTACAGTAGTCTAGCAGCACTCAGAACGCGTCCACAAATCGGAAAATTGCACTAGAAAGCATATCATCACTTTGAAACACTACACAAAAGCAATATGTTAAAAATCCTGCCTCAGGAAGAAAAACATCAATAACAAACTATTTTGAGGCTGATTCCCACGTTAGGGGCTTCGACTTAAGCCATCGGCGTTACCGTTGAGACTCCCCTTTTTGTAACGCACCTCAAAAGATTGTTGTTGCAAAGCAAGGCTCCAGCGCAGGAGGGGGCCATTTGTGAAACAGATGGTCTGCAGCCTTTGGAGAGGGCAGTGATCCGTTTCGAAGCATGCGAAGCGGAGATCGCAGCGAGCGACCGTACACTAGCTCACCTGGCGAAAACCCTGTAGCCGCATGCGGCGCGGTCCTCAATGCAAACCTCACCCCAGGCAGAAACAGCTCCCAGTCAGTTTGTCGTTCAAACCACAATGCTCTCAACACGCGCTTCATGACGGAGTGGAGCTTCTCAACGGAATTCGACTGGGGGTGGTGCACTGAGCTGTGTAGCAGCTTTACCCCACACCTTTCGAGAAAGGCTGTCGTCAAAGCGCTAGTAAACACTGTGCCCTGATCTGATTGGATTTCCGCAGGAAAACCAACTCGCGCAAATATGGACAGTAGTGCATTGACTATCTCAACTGAGCTTTCTTTAAGCGGCACTGCTTCAGGGAACTTTGTCGCTGGGCAGATCACAATCAAAATGTGTCCGTACCCCGTGGCTGTTACCGGCAGAGGTCCCACTGTATCAATAACGAGCCGTCTAAAAGGCTCCGTAATGATAGGTACAAACTTCAACGGCGCCCTCGATTTGTCCCCTGGTTTGCCCACCCGCTGACAGGTGTCGCATGTCTTCACAAAGTGGTCTGCGTCCCGAAAACACCCTGGCCAATAGTACTCTTGCAAGAGACGGTCCTTAGTTTTCTTAACTCCTAGGTGTCCGGACCACGAACCCCCATGCGACAAGCGCAACAGATCCTGACGATAGCATTGAGGCACGATCAGCTGATCGAACTCCACTCCTCTGCGGTCTATATACTTCCGGTACAGGACCCCACCTCTTTCCACAAAGCGAGCATTTTTCTTGGCGATACCTTCTTTGACAATGCAGCGTATGTTTTCTAGGCTGCCATCCTTCTTTTGCTCGGCTATCAATGCCGACCGGCTGACTTTTAGCAACCTATTCAGTCCGTCTGACGTAGGCGCGATGAGCAAATCTGCAGATAGCTCTTCTAGCTTTCCCGCATCTGGCATTTCCTCTCCAGTACCTGGTGCCTTCAACGCTACAGGCTCAATTTTATTCAGTTCGGGCGTGCTCTGAATATCAGCTTGCTGCGCCTCTGACCCTTTCTCATCGTTCGACAACGTCGGCCCCGCAACTACCGCCTTTGCAGCGAGCTCCCGAACCTTTGATCTGGTTAAGGCCTGAAGGCTAGCCTCACCAAACAAAAGCCCCTTCTCGCGCAAGAGGTGATCGGACCTGTTCGAAAATAGGTACGGGTGCTGAGGGGGCAGCATAGATGACACTGCGGCCTCCGTCTCAAGTGCTCCGAAAGGACCTTCAATAAGCACTTTTGCTACGGGCAGACACACGCTATGAGCTTCCACGGCTTGCTTAATCCATGCGCACTCGCCCGTGAACATATCGGGTTCTACGTAAGAGGGGTGAACTACATCCATCGTAGCTGCGGAATCGCGAAGCACTCGGCACTCCTTCCCGTTCACGAGGAGGTCTCGCATGTAAGGCTCGAGAAGCTTCATGTTCTCGTCAGTGCTGCATAATGACAAAAACACTACTTTTGTTTTTGTTTCCGGACACTGCGCCGAAAAGTGACCCGGCTTCTGGCACGTATAACACACGCGCGCTTGCCTCGCCTCGAACCGCTTTCTGCGTTCGGCTTCGGCTGCCGCCGTCTCCTTACGTTCAGTCGGACTGCTTTCACTCGCGTCCGCACTACGTGTGTCCCCCTTTGCTCTCATGGGCGTGAACTTCGGCCTCTCAAACTTGGAGCCAAATTCACCCTTTTGACCGTCCTTAGCTCCGCGAGCCCGACGCGTCACAAACTCTTCGGCTAGCTCAGCGGCTCTAGCCACTGTACTAACGTCTGGCCTATCCAAGACCCAGTAGCGCACGTTCTCAGGTAACCGACTATAAAACTGTTCTAGCCCGAAACACTGCAGAACTTTCTCGTGGTCACCAAACGCTTTCTCTTCTTTGAGCCACTCCTGCATGTTTGACATAAGCCTGTAGGCAAACTCTGTATACGACTCACTTTTGCCTTTCTCATTTTCTCGAAACTTCCGACGGAACGCCTCCGCGGACAGCCTGTACTTTTTTAGCAGACTCGATTTCACTTTGTCGAAATCCTCTGCCTCCTCTCTCTCCAAGCGAGCGACTACGTCGGCCGCCTCGCCGGGTAACAAATTGAGCAAGCGCTGTGGCCACGTTTCCCGAGAGAACCCCTGCTTCTCGCACGTTCGCTCAAAGTTAACCAGGAACAAACCAATGTCCTCTCCAAGCTTAAACGGCCGCATCAGGTCAGTCATTTTAAACAATACTCGTTCTCCTGCACCGTGTGCCTGACTTCCATTACGAGCGCGTTCCATCTCCACCTCGAGACGCTTCATTTCCAAAGCGTGTTGACGGTCACGCTCTTCTTTTTCTTTCTCGTTTCGTTCTTTTCGTTCAAGCTCATCTCTCTCTCTCTGTTCTTTACGTTCAAGCTCATCTCTCTCTCTCTGTTCTTTACGTTCAAGCTCATCTTTTTGCTCTTTAAGTTCGCGCTCCTGTCTTTTTGCAGTCTCCCTCTCCTCAATGGTCTCAAGGCATTCCGACAGCTCGTCATCCTCAGCTCCTAACTCAAGAATAACCCTTAGCAGTTCTGGTTTTCTGAGTTTGTCTGAGACATCCAGACCCAACTCTCTTGCAAGCTCCAACAATTTCGGTTTGCGCAACGACTTCAAATCCATGGCTGCTCTGAATGCTGCTTTCTCTACTGCCTACTATTGTCTTGCCGCAACTAACCCGGCAGCAACGACAACCACAATTACCAGCTCTGTTTCTGACACTAACAAAAGCCTGGCAAAACTCAGAAGAAGAAAGTCCCGCACTCACCAAACCTCGCAGCCAAGATTTCAGCGCAGTCGTTCCGCTGCAGGCAACCAGTCATCACACAGGGCTCGTTGCACTGCTCCCGGATGGTCGTTGTGCTGCTCAGCATACAGTCAACCGCATTTCTTCGCTGCTGGCCTCCGTTGTCGCGATCTCACCGCTGGCAACCAGATGTTTGAACCGCACCGATGGCACCGGCTGTTGGAACCTCAGTGCTGACGCCCGTTATTGCAACTGGGTCGCAAGCCCCAAGGGTAGCGTAGGCCTGGCGGCCTGGGGCACACTGGAAGCATCCGAAGGTCCCAGCAAAGCATGAGGCGACTGCTAACAGAACAACTTGTTTATTCTAGCATCGCAAAGAGCGGGCGGTCCGGTCGACCGAAGTAGAGAGACGGGAGAGCACGTTACTCAACAGCAGAAATCGGAGCCTTTTTTTTGGCGTCCGGGGGGCAGCTGCTCTTATACTCTCGGAGTTGAGAGCAAGAGGGAAGGTCATGGGACGACACCACGTGACAGCGGCGACGGACGGACTGATAGACACGTTGGGACAAGGAGGTGACGCATCAGCCGGGCCGGCGCCGGACAGACCTCCTCGCTTCACACTGGGGGAGCTCCTCTCCCCGGCTGCCGCGCTTTGACAAGCGTGGGCACACACACACACACGCACACACAAAGACACGTGGCACTGAACATGCCGGGACGCGCTCGGCGGGGCGCGCTCGCGGCCGCTCCGAACGGGCCAAAATGTCCGCCGCTTGGAACGAAGCTCCGGCGTACGTTGCATCCGCGCTGGCTTTACCGCGCGTCGTAGGCGAAACGTAACAGGGTACGTGAGACAATGTATTGCTTCCAAGAATGCATTAACTGATTTTATTTGGACAATTGAGTCAGGCAAAGAGTTCCACTGCTGAATTGCCCTGGGAAAAAAACTATACCTGAAGCAGTCATTGTGCACTGTGGGAGGAGGTATATACATACTGTGTCTGTGCCGTGATGTTTCCTGTGTCTTGATTTGGAAGTACTTGTCGTATCTTATTTTGACATGGTTATGAATTACTAAGAACAGAAATTTAAGCCTTTCATAATTCGTGCGTTTTTGCAGAGGTGGAAGCTTTGCAAGTTTGCATGATTCAGTCGGAGAGTGAAAACGGCGGTATTTATTAACGCGATAGCGTTAAGGAGCTCGTGTCGCAGAAAAGCCGGTGTCGTCGGCGTCGGGTGTCGGCGTCGGCGGCGTTGACCGTGAGCGATAAATCATGGCAGGCGCTTCATAAATAAAAAGCAACTTCCAAGATTGGCCCGGTGGGAATCGAACCCAGGTCTCCGGAGTGTGAGACGGAGACGCTACCACTCAGCCACGAGTTCGATGCTTCCAAGCGGTGCAAACGCGCCTCTAGTGAATGCGGTGTTGCCTTCGAAACGAGCCGTGGAAAGTTATACTGCGGTGTATATCGGTAATTATGAACATGTAACGTACAGAAGTCACAATTACACGAGTTGCGAAGTGCGTTTCCGCTGCATTTCTTCTGCGCTTTCCGCACACGCAGAGCCATCTTGCGGCAAACACAGAAGACCCCCTCCTCTCAATGTACGGCGCTGCCCCGACAGGAGGCGCGCCGCGCGCGCATTGGGACCGCTGCCAGGCGCGTCGCGGGACTCCCTCTCCCCTGACGACGCTTCGCCGTGCTTCCGGTTTAGATTACTATCTATCTCTCTGCCCGTGCCGATCACGACGTTTGGCTGGCGTAGATCGTTTCCCCTCCGAGACACCGAGTTCTTTGGTTCGTTTCGTTCGCTCAGGCGCACGTTTCGTTGCCGCGCCCAACGCTGCGTTGCTCGACGCTCACCGCGTGATAGGTGGGCGCTAAGTCCGATGCGGGGCGCATCGTAAGTGATTGCTGTGCCGTAGCGCATTGTCTTATACCCCTTGGCGGGTCGACGGGAACGCTGTCGCGTCCCACTCTTGAAGGCGAAGCTTAAGCGTCCTCCAATTTTTAAATATAAACCTAGAAGTAGGGCGCTGGAACTTATCTAGTTTTAGACAGTTACTTTGGGTGTATGGATCCCATACTATTTTTGCGTACTCAATTATAGGCCTTAGCAAAGTTTTGTAACCTATAATTTTAATTTCAGGGAGGCACAGTGCAGGTTACGTCTCAGTCCCCACAATACTTTGTTAGCTTTTGCACAAAGCTCATTTACATGAAGATTCCAACGCAAGTCGGGTGTAAATATAAGACCTAGGTATTTATGTTGTTTAACTCGAGCAAGCTCATAACCGTTGATACTGTATGGGAAATTTAAGATATTCTTTTTTCTAGAGATAGACATAAAAACTGATTTAGTTGGGTTAAGCTGCATTTGCCACCGATCACACCAGTTCTTAATTTTCTGTAAGTTAAGATTAAGGTCAGCCTGATCACCTGGTGACTCCATTCTCTTGTACAATATGCAGTCGTCGGCAAACATTCTTATTTGGGTAGTGATGTCATTTGGCAGATCATTTACAAAAACTAAGAATAAGAGGGGTCCTAAGACACTACCCTGGGGTACCCCAGATACCACGGGAGATAAACTAGATTGCTGATGTCCCAATTGAACATATTGTTCTCTATGTTCAAGGTAGGAAGTGAACCACCGCGTAATGCAAGAATTCTTGAAAGTAACACTAATTTTAAGTAAAAGCTTTTTGTGGGACACCTTGTCAAAGGCCTTTGCAAAGTCTAGGAATATTATATCAGTTTGGCCGCGGGCATTAATTGTGCTAGAAAGGTCATGCACAAGGTCAATAAGCTGAGCGACGGTGGACAAACCTTTGCGAAAGCCATGTTGACCTGGAAAAATTAATTTATGTTCATCTAAATAGGTGAGCAGATGCTTTGACACAATGTGTTCTAGCATGTTAGAGCAGGTGCTCGGGAGCGATATCGGTCGGTAGTTGCTAGTGCCAGAGGTTGGCCCACCTTTATGTATGGGCATAATTTTTGCGCGCTTCCAGGCAGTGGGAAACGAGCCACTAGAAATGGATGATTAAAAATTAGTGTTAAAAACTTGGATGTCCATTCGGCATATCTATAAAGGAATTCATTGGGGATTTCGTCAGGACCGGGACTTTTTTTATATTAACGTGAAGTAAGAGATTCAAAACGCCCTCTTCTGTAATCTTGATATTCTGAATAGGAAGTCTGTCTGCATAATCATTGATGGTAGGCAAAATACCGTCATCGATGGTAAAAACTGAGGAAAAGAAGGAGTTAAATGCCTCCGCTTGATCCTGGCTACTCTTGTCTGTGTGCATGCTACACGACTTAGCCGTTGGATTCAAGTACCTCCAAAACTTATCTGGGGCTTCTTTGAGAAATCGTTTCAGTGTTCAGTTATAAAAGTTATCTTTAGACGCCTTCAGGTTATGCCGGAGCTTTTTACCTAAAAGATGAATGTGATGTTTCTGTTCGATACT